>NC_073303.1:379188341-379243341 GCF_027595985.1 Sorex araneus
GCGGAAATGAATGATTTATTTAAAAGGTTGCACGTGTCAGAGGAGCGTCTCGCTCGTGCCGGGCCGGCCCCTCCCCTGCGGGCCCCGCCGGGGAGGGGGGTGGGGAGCGGGGCGGCTCCCGGGAGCTGGCGGGCCACTCTGTGCCCATGTCCCCTCCGGAGGAGTCGGCCCCTCAGCAGAGCACGGGGGTCTCTGGAGCGGGACAGAGCCGGGCCGTGGGGCTCTGGGGGCGCCTCCGTCTGCCCCTCTCGCTGCAGGACCCGAGCCCCCGGGTGCTGCCTCCCCCCCCCGCCCCTGCAAGTGCCTGAGGGAGGGCAGGAGGGGACACTGTAAGGGGACGTCTGCCGTGGAGGGCGCCCGTGTCCAGGAGGGGAGGTGGGCGGGAGCCGGGCCAGGCCCAGGGGCGCCTCGTGGCCCCGGTTCCGACCCTGAGCCCTGGGGCTGCCGGGCAGGGGTGTGGCACATGCCCGCAGTGGGTCCATGCACACCTTGGAGCCGCAGGGCGAGTCCCCTCGGGCGGCCGCTTCCTGGGCAGCCCTGCCCACTGCTGCCCTCACCGGGGAGCCTGTCCCAGAGCCCGGCCAGCCCCAGAGCCCCAGGACCCTGGCAGCGCTGTCCAGCCCCCACCTCTGGCCACTCGTGGGCACCCGCTTCCCCGGGGCTGGGAGCCCCGGGGCAGGCCCTGGGGGGCAGTGCTGGATGCCTGCAGCTCTGTCCTCAGTGCCCTGCTCGGGGGCCCGTGAGTGGACAGCCCTCCTGCCTGCTGAGCTGAGGGGCCAGGAAGTCGGCCCCAGCGCCACAGAGCCTGCCTGAAGCCTCGTCGCCCTCCCCACACACTCTCTTACGGGCCTGCCTCGTAGCCCAGATGGCTGCTGTGGCTCCAGGCATCACACCCTCCCTCTCTGGACGACGGGAAATGGGACCGGACAGGGAGGGCTGTTCCCCAAGGCTCCACCTTCTGTCTCCCCTGACAACTGCCCCCTGGTGGTCCCCTGGCACAGCTGGGCCCTTGCCTGCTCCTGTGGGGGCAGGTACCGGCCAAGCGCGTTGGGTCCCAGCTCTCCGGACACCGGGAAACCCGTCCCACACAGGAACACAGCCGGGGTTGTTCTCGGGACAGCGGGGTGCAGGCTGTGGGCACCTCCCGGAGGGCCAGGCCCCCCCTTCATCCAGAGCAGAGCTGGGCCGGGCGGGCAGCAGTGGGCAGCCTGTCAGGGAGCCCCGGGCCATGTCCCCTCCTTCCTGCACACGCCCGGGGCAGTGCCTGTGCCCAGCTCTGTAGATCTGCTCCTGCCCAGCCCAGGGAAGTGGGGGCACTGTCCAGTCTCAGCGTGAAGCCCTGGGCTGCCCCTCGGCCCCCGGGCTCTGCCCCGCCCCTGCTGGGGCCCTGCGACTCCCCTGCGTCCACCCGCCTGACTGACGCCAGAGGCAGCGCGTGCAAAGTGCCCATGATCCTGGTCTCCATGCAGGAGAAGGGGGGGACCTGCCGTTCTCTGCAGCTGGACACTGACCCCTCCTGTCCGGCCCTGAAGCCCCGCGGCAGCAAGCCTCTGTCCATCCTGACCTGCTGGCCAGGGCTGGCCCTCGGCTCTGCCCTCTCCCCGGGGGAGTGAGAACCCCCATGTGCCACCAGCCCACGGCCTTCCGGAGCCCCGGCTGACCCCTGGTCAGTTCAGACTGAGACGGAGGCCAGCGTACTCCCCACTGTCCGCCCCGTGCACGGGGAGCCCCGCGTGTGGACACACGGGCAGAGAGACGCCTGGACACCCCGGGTCCTGCAGGAGCTGGGCTGGGCCTCCCAGGGGAGCTCTGCAGCCTGTGGAGACGGCAGGGCAGCAGAGGAAGCCGGACAGGCCCCGGCCCAGTGACCCCGGACAGGACACGGACCTCGGCTGCCACCAGACACCTTCAGGCTGTCAGGGGTGATGGAGAGTATGGGGATGGTCAGGGGATGGTCAGGGGGGATGGTCAGGGGGATGGTCATGGGGGATGGTCAGGGGGATGGTTATGGGGGATGGTCATGAGGGATGGTTATGGGGGATGGTCAGAGGGGATGGTCAGGGGGATGGTCATAGGGGATGGTCATGGGGGATGGTCAGAGGGATGGTCAGGGGGATGGTCATGAGGGATGGTTATGGGGGATGGTCATGGGGGATGGTTATGGGAGATGGTCGGGATGGTCATGGGGGATGGTCAGAGAGATGGTTATGGGGGATGGACATGGGGGATGGTCATGGGGAATGGTCACGGGGGATGGACATGGGGGATGTTTATGGAGGAAGGTCAGGGGGATGGTTATGGGGGATGGTCATGGGGGATGGTTATGGGGGATGGTTATGGAGGAAGGTCAGGGGATGGTCATGGGGGATGGTCAGAGGGATGGTTATGGGGGATGGTCATGGGGATGGTCATGGGGAATGATCAGAGGGATGGTTATGGGGGATGGTCATGGGGGATGGTCAGGGGGATGGTTATGGGGGATGGTCATGGGGGATGGTTATAGGGGATGGCCAGGGGAAGGTCAGGCGAAGGTCAGGGGGACCCTGTGCTCCTGTCCCACGGGCAGGCCCTTCTCCCGGAGACTCCGGGGAGGAAGGGAACAGGGTGAGGGCCTGGAGGGTCAGCCCCTCCACAGAGCCCCTACTCTGCTGGCCGCCCCCAGGACAGGACAGCCGCTTCCCCCTGGGGCCCCCAACCAGCCCGGACGCCCCGGCCCCCTCCCTGACCTGGGGCCCGGCAGATCAGACCCAGTAAACCCGGGGACGAGACGGGCCCTAGCCCGTGCCGTGGCCTCCACCCCAGGGCCAGCGGCGTGGCACCAGCAGGCCACGGCAGGACTGGGCAGCTCTCCCTGCGGGCCCACCGGCCACTTGCTGACAGCTCCCGCCGGCCGAATGACAGCTCAGCTCAAGCCGCGAGGAGCAGCATTAATTAAGTCATTGCTGGACTGTAATTTCCTTGAGAAGTAAAAAATCCTCACACGAGAAAAGGTTACGGAGACCTTTTCCGTGTCAGAATTACCATGCCGCATGAATATTAATGCCCCTAATGAAGACAGCCGTTTCTTCATCAGAAGCTTCTGGAGCAGGTGCCCCGCCCGAAGCTTCGCTGCACGGCCTTCCCCGCTCGGGAGGCAGCGGGAGGCGGGAACCCACGGCCCCGGGCCCCCCAGGCCTCCAGGCTCCCTGGCCCCCTGACCCCTGACCCCTGACCCCGGCCCATGGCCCCCACTTGAGGCACCAAATCTGGCCCAGGAGAGGACAAAGGGCGGGCACGACATTGCACCCACATTCCTTACTCCAGGCCTGTCCACGTTCCCCTCAGACGTACTGTGACATCGGGGTGGACGCACCCCAGTCCATCCCAGCCCCTGCTGCGGGTGGCCACTGAGTGGGGACCCTCCCCCGGCCTGGCGTGCTGTCAGGGCGCCTCCTGACCCCGCACCCCGCACCTGCCTCGTGTCCAGGCCTGTCCGAGTTCCCCTCAGACGTACTGTGACATCGGGGTGGACACACCCCAGTCCAGCCCAGCCCCTGCTGCAGGGGACACGGGACAGGACCCCTGCAGGGCCAGGGAACAGCCGCAGGGGCGCAGGCCGCACACCTCTCTGCCCCGGACCCCAGCCCGAGCCTCTGGGACTGGCCTCAGGGCGGCCTGACCCCTCCCCCCACTCTCCAGCTCCGCTGGCCCCAAGGGACGCCAGGCTCAGGATAGATCCAGGGCCGTGGGCCGGACGGGGAGCGCCCCGGGACACAGAAGTGTTTGCCTCACCCAGGAAGCATGGCCGGGCCCGGGCCGAGACCGTGGACGTGTCACGCAGGGGGAGCAGAAAGCCAGCGACAGGCCCATGGCACAGGGGATCCGCCCCCCGTGACCAGGAGCTGCGGGTCCCAGCACTGAGGGAGACTCGGCTCGGGGCTGAGTGACAAAGCCCGGGTCAAGCCTGGGGGGTGCAGAAACGCGTGGGATCATTTAATTCCCAAAAGTGGCCTCACACGGATGCCACATGCAGGGCTCTGTGTGCGCGTGTGTGAGACATGTTCTATGTTACACATGCTGCCACATCCCCACTGCTGTGCACAGCAGATGTTTTGTGTTGCTGTGTGTTACGATACACGCACCTGCTCGTGACGATGGTCTTGCTGTGCGTACGTTGCACACGGCTGCAGCTACTGAGCACTCTGCGTACCTGCGCTCCCGCCGCCGAGATGAAAGGCGCTAATATCCGCCGCTGGCAGGCGGCAGCCCCCAGCTCTCCGAGGCTGTGTCTGTACATGACAACGCCTGTCTGCTTCCGGCAGCGCCTCGGAACAGGGTCAGGCTTGCTGTAGAGACCGAGAGGAAACTTCGAGGTAGCGCAGGCTTTGCAGCCAGATGGTCTCCGTCACAGCTCCGAGGCGTTGCTGCTCTCAGAAGCAGCCCCGGAACACACACACACACACACACACACACACACACACACACACACACGCACACGCACACACACACGCACACACACACACACGCACACGCACACACACACACGACGCTGCAGAGCCGGGAGCCTTCTCTGGTCTGGCCCAGGGTGGGGTCCCGTGTCCCCCACCGTCTGCGGGAGCCCCTCCGGACCAGCCACCTGCAGGGTTCCAGGAATGCGTCAGAAGCGAGGATGTGAAGGGCCTTGTCTAGGGAAGAGGCGGAACATTCTACCAAACAGCGGTGGGAACTGGCGCTAAATCCAGAGAATGTCTGATGTCCAGCTTCACCGCAGAAGGATCTTAGTCTCCACAAGGAAATCAGGAGAGCAGTGTCCCTCACAACCACAGCCGGGGAACCAAGCCTGAGGAGTAGGGGTGATGGGGAAGAGGGGTGACGTGTCCCCGCGAGAGGACAGTGGCGCAGGCCAGGGGGCAGTGTCCCGTCCACGGCTGCTGGTTCGGGACACCTGTGCGGTGGCCCGGGGCAGACTGTGACCCACTGAACCCTGCCCGTCCTGAGGCCCTTCCAGGGAAAGGGGGAAGAACCTTAAGACCCGCGCGAGGCCGTGAAGAGACAGAACAGTCGGGCAGAGTGAGCCAGACTGAAGCCACCGAAACGGCGTGTCACGGAAACAAGGCGGTAACCTCTGGGATGGAGAGAGATCTCCCCTCTGTGACGAGCTGACGGCCTACGGGGACGCCAGGGGCACAGGCGCGGAGGGTGGCTTCCGAAGGGCTGGTTTGGGGAGAGCAGCACCCTGCACCCTGGCACCCCAGGGCTCCCGCTGTGCGCCTGGAGCCAGAGCCAAACAGGGCTTCTTACCTGGCCCCGGTGTCAGTATTTAAAAATTATGACACCAAAGTAACCCCTGCGCCCAGAGAAAACTAGTCAGGCAGTGCACGGAGCTGCGTCCCCCAGGGCGGGGGCGTGGAGGGGGACCCTCGCACCCGGTACCTAACACGGTCAGCACCCAAACAAGTGCCGACGCACAGCCAGCCCTACGGTCTGAGAGGGTCTGGGTGGCACTCGTCACCTCTGGATGCCAGAGGGCCAGGGCCAGCTCCACTGCTGGGCGTCCAAGACGGGACGTGTCCGGCCCTGGGCAGAGAGGGGAGCCGCCAGGGCCACACGGTCAGCAGACGCGGCCGCCCCGAGTTCCACCCCAGAGCCCACGCGTGGACGCACGGTGCCTGGAGTGTCAAAGCTCCCCTCTCCCTGTGGACTGTCCCCTCCCCCGTGGACTGTCCCCTCCCCCATGGACTGTCCCCTCCTCCATGGACTGTCCCCTCCCCCATGGACTGTCCCCTCCCCTGTGGGCTGTGCCCTCCCTCCCTCCCTGCTCTCTCTCATTCTCCCCTGCCCCTCTCCACACTCCCCAGAGGAAGGACGTCCCTCGGCCCCTCGGCCCCTTGGGCCCTGCCTGGCCGGGCCTTCCCGGGGTGAGTGGGGGGGTCTGAGCTGGCAGCAGAGGCCTGAGACTGGGACTGGGCTAGAGCCCAATGGCCGGAGCGACGTCAGGGCAAGTCAAGGTCACAGAAAGGGTCTGCGCCCCCACCCGCCACAGACGCAGGAGGGCCCACCGGGAGCGAGGCCGCCGTCTGGGTGTAGGCCTGGGCCCCGAGAGCCCACCCCACCTGGCAGCTGCACTGAGGGGGCAGGACCTGGGGCCACCTGGAAGGCCGAGCCGAGGCGTGGCTGGAGCTTCCGGGGGAGGCCGGGCTGACCGGGCTGACCAGGCTGAGCAGGGGGCGGGGGGTGGGGGGGCGGAGCCCGAGGTGAGTCCTGACACTCGGGGACGATGTGCCCGGCCCCGCCCCCGGGCGTGTTCCGGCTGTCCCGAGGGGCCCTGGCCCGGCTCTGGGCGGGCGGTAAGCCGGGTGGCCCTGCTGGGCCCTGGGCTGGGGTGGGAGGAGTGTGCAGGGGCGGTCCAGGGCCCCCAGCTGCCCCGTGACCTGACGGCTGTTCGGGTCTGACTCCCAGGGACCCCGAAGGCTCTGGGAAGCGGGGTGCAGCGGACGGCTCGGGCCCGCGGGAGGGGAGGCCCAGGCCACAGGGCACCCCGCCCCGCACCCCTGCCGCAGGACTCTCAGCCCCTGGCTGGGGCGGGCACTGCAGGCGGCTGCGGAACCAGGGTCACTAGTCTCTGAGGGAAGGAGCAGCAGGGGCAGGGCGGGGGCAGCCAGCATCCCGCTGCCCGAGTTTGCCTGTGCAATGGCGTTTGCATGATGGTCCATGACTCATCTTACACCCATCTAAGTGCATGCGTGACCTGATCGGCCAACCCGCCATCAAACCCACCCTCCTTTGCATGGGATCTGATTGGTTAGTGTGTGTGTGTAAGTGCGTGTGAGTGTGTATGAGTACATGTGAGTGTGTGAATGTGTGTGAGTGCATGTATGTGTATGAGTGTGAATGTGTGTGAGTGTGTGTGGTGCTAGTGTGAGTGTGTAAGTGTGTGTGAGTACGTGTGTGAGTGTGTGTATGAGTGCATGTGAGTATGTGTGTGAGTGTGTGTATGTGAGTGTGCATGAGTGTGAGTGCATGTATGTGTGTGAGTGAATGCATGTGAGTGTGTGTGGTGCTAGTGTGTGAGTGTGTAAGTGTGTGTGAGTATGTGTGAGTGTATGTATGTGTGTGAGTGCGTGTATGTGTGAGTGTGCATGAGTGTGTGTGAGTGCATGTATGCGTGTGAGTGTGAATGTGTGTGAGTGTGTGTGGTGCTAGTGTGTGTGTTTAAGTGTGTGTGAGTACGTGTGTGAGTGTATGAGTGCATGCGTGTATGTGTGAGTGTGTAAGTGTGCATGAGTGTGTGTGTGAGTGCGTATGAGTGCGTGTATTTGTGTGAGTGTGAATGTGGGTGAGTGAGTGTGTGTGTGTGTGTGTGTGTGTGTTGTAGCTCCATGTCTGTCCCCGCTCGGCCCTGGATTCTACCGAGCTGTTGGGATGCGGCCAGTAAGCGAATGACCAGCCCCCTCTCAGACGGGAGGGCGGGGGAGTGGCGCGGGCACCCTCGGGCCCTGTGTGCTGCCCGCCGCGAGTCTCAGTGTTGCAGGGGGACACTGTGCCGTGGGGTGAGGCGTCCACTTCAGACCCTGCACGGGCGTTTGCTCTCATCGTGGATGTGCGCCCCCAGCCGACGGGTACCTGGAGCCCTAGAAAGTATGGAAATGGCGGCAGAGGGCAGAGGGCAGCAGGAGGGCTGTAGGGGAGGCGTGTGCATGGACACCGCACACACCCAGTGGTGGCTCACGCCGTCACACACAGAGCCCGGGGCCCCTGCCAGGACAGTCGGGCGCGCGTCACCAGCTGCTGCAGAGTCAGTCCCGTCAGCCTCACGGGAGGGGACACATACCACGGGGCGTCCCTCATCCCTGGTTTCAGGGTGCCCTCTCGCACCCGCAGCCTCCCTGTGCCCCAAACACAGCCCTGGGCTCAGGAAACACTCCTGGGATTGCTCATGGCCACAGCTCCAGAGTGTGCTACCTGGGTGTGTGGACGTGTGTGAGCCTGCATGCTGGGTGGTGTGCCCGGGTGTGAGCATTGGACTGGGGCTTGCTTGTGAGAGAACTGTACGGGTGTGAGCTGTACAGGTGTGAACTGTATGAGTGTGAACTGTGTGGGTGTGAACTGTACAGATGTGAACTGTACGTGTGTGAACTGTACGAGTGTGAACTGTACAGGTGTGAACTGTACGGGTGTGAACTGTACAGGTGTGAACTGTACAGGTGTGAACTCTACGGGTCTGAACTTTGTGAGTGTGAGTTATTCAGGTGTACACTGTGCATTGAGCTTCATGTGTGTGCTTCCTGTGTGTGTTCCATATGGTTTCATATGTACTTCATGTGTTTTCCACTCGGCTTCATGTGTGCACTACATGTATGTGCCCCATGTGTGCTCCATATGACACTTTATGTGTGCCCCAGGTATGTACTCCATGTATATATTCCATATGGCTCAGTGTGAACTCTGTTTGTGCTCACATGTGTGATCTGTGTGCTCTATGTGTATTCTCTGTGTGCACTCCTGTGTTTTTTATGGGCTCCATGTGTTATATGTGTGTGATCGTGATCCATGTGTATATGATTATTCCATGTGTGTGGTCCATGAGTACGTGTGTGGTTCATGTGTTCTGTTTGTATAATCCACTCCGTGTTCCATGTGTATGTGTGCAGCCTGTATGTGGTCCATATGTATGTGTGCTCTATGTGATCCATGTGTATTATGTGTTTCATGTATGTGCTTCACATATGTGTGTGCTCTGCATTTGCTCCATATGTGAGTTCCACGTGTATGCCTGTGTTCCCCATGTATGTCTGTGTTCCGTGTGTGGTCTATGTATACTCCATGTGTGTTCCATGTGTATGTGTGTGGTTTCTGTGTGTTCTGCATGTGCTCTGTGTGTGAGTTTCACGTGTTTGTGTGCTCTGTGTGTGCCCTGCATGTGAGTTCCATGCAGACTCATATGTGGGCTCTGTGACTCCGTGTTTGGCTCTGTGGCGGGCAGGTCCTCCGCCATCACATGACAGTTGGTGCTGTGGCTCCTGCTGGCAGTGCTCAGGGGCCCCCATGCTCCCCGTACGCTCCCCTGCTGTGCTCCATGACGGGGGTGTGCGTCTGCACGCATGTGCTGTGTCCCCCACCAGCAGGCACGAAGGCTCAGCGCCTGTGTCTGGGACACTAGCGGGCCTATCTCCTGGGGTGGCGGCCAGTGCGGGCGCATCGCACACGTGTCCGCACGCGTGGGCACGGCCATCATCCCATCCTGTCCACAGAGCCAGCCCCGGCAGGGAAGCTCCTGGTGCAGGCAGCCGCCCCCCTCCTCCGGCTCGGGGAGGCCGTGCCGGGGCTGTGGGTGACGGGGGCCCACGGCGGGGCCTCTGGGGGCAGCCGCTGTGCCGCCCGCGCTGACCGCCGGGGAGGGCAGGGGGAAGGCGGGGGTTAGTCACCGTGTGTGTTGGAGCCGCATCTGCGTCCCTCTGGGGGAGACCAGCAGGGTCAGAGTCTGGCCACCCGCCCCGTCCCCGCCCGAGTGTGTGCGCGGGCCAAGCCCCGGCCAGCCTCCGGCCAGGCAGCTGCCCCCTGGACGCTACCCCCAGGACACCCACGCGAGGCGGGGTAGCCGCAGCCCGGAGTGAAAGCCGGCGGGAACGGGGTCACAGGGACGTTTGGACGCACATCTTTCCTCGGTGGCGTCAGCGGCTCCTCCTCCCCATCCCTTGGGCCCAGGGCTCAGACACGGCCTCCGCCCCAGCCATTGCCCGCGGGTTCACAGGGAGCCCGGCCCCACCCGGCAAGCCGGGGGTAATGTCCGCGTGGGTAGGGCTGCGGCTCCGTCCTCCTTTCCAGCAGCCCCTGCGCCCAGCTGCAGATCCCGCCTGCAGCGGGGGCCGGGGGGACGCAGTACCCTGAGGGGGGCTGACTCTGCCTCCAGCCAGAGGGTCCCGCACGCCCCTTCCCTGGCTGGTGCCGGCCAGCCCCGCGAGCTGCTCCCCCTGGCCCCAGAGACGCCTCAGGCCTCCCTCTGCACAAGGCCGTCCCTCCTGCCTGCGGGGTCCGAGTGTCACGGCACGTTCCCGGCAGGAGGCCCAGGGGCCGGGAAGCTCAGTGCGGGGCTGCGCCTGCCACCAGCGCAGGCTCCAGGAATCTCCTTTTCAGCATTTTCATCCCATTGATTAACTTCGGGGCCTCCCCGGGGCGGCCCAAGTCCAGTGGGGCCAGTCCGGGTGCTTCCCCGCTGCCTCCTCCCGGCGTCCCGCTCTCGGGGCCCACGGAGGGTCCGGGCCGTGCCTCGGGGCCCCAGCCGCCTCCGTCTCTCCCTGCCGGGCTCCTCCCTCCTCCGCGGGCACCTGCCCCGCCGTCCTCCCCGAGCAGTGGCCACGGTGCCCACGGGCGGGTGGACACGGTGCCGCGGCCCCACCCCCGCATCCTGGCACTCCCAGGTGACAGGGGGCAGAGGGGCAGGCCGGGCTGCCCGGGAGAGGAGGCTCCCGAGCCTGCCCCGAGCTCCCTCCCGGTCACCCAGGCTGTCTGGTCCGTGCCCGGACGCGTCGTCCTGCTTCTCACAGAAATGACACACCACAACACCCCGTGGGGGCGCTCCCTGGGACCTCGCAAGTGCTTGGGCTGACTCACAGCCGGGCAGGGCTCGGCCCCCGCACCCCAACCGGGGCTGGCGCCCTCCTGGACCCCGGAGCTGCCCTGGCCCTTGGGGGCACCACGCCCGGCAAGCACCAGGCTGCACCTGCCTGTCGGTGCCCGGGCGGGTCTCCCAGAGCAAGGCCTGGTCACTCGGAGGCCGGGAGGGCGCCCGTAGGTGTGGGACCCCTGCCGGCTCTCTCTGTGGCACGGTTCCCAAGGCCCCGAGAGGCCCAGTGACCACAGGCAGAACACCGCTTCTGTCGCTAGGGACGGCGGGTCAAGAAACAAGTCTGCACACGCTGATGCCAGGCGCTGGATGGGGATGGAAGAGATATTTTCTGATCCGAGTCGAGCTGGATTCGAGGAACACGCAGCCATGGCTGGGAAGCGCGCGGGATTAATAATTAAGCCCTGCGATCATTACCTCAGGATATTATTCCTTAAGTATCTCTTGCAAAGGCAATATGATTACATATGAATGATATCAATTTTCTACCAACAAAAAAAAATCTGCCGAAATAGGAATTGAATTACACTGTCCAATTTGCTGTAAAGTTCACAGTATGGGAAGAAATTAATCAGCGTTCCCACCACCCATTTTTATGGGAACATAAAATGATGTGAACTTCCATTTTTAATAAAGATGCATAGCACTTTTATGGAGACGGACTAATCACACCATAATGAACTGGAAAGGCCCTGCGCTCTCAGGAAGGGGACTGGGGCGTGTTTACTGGCTTTCCCGGATGGACGCAGCCTCTCCCCGAAGCCCGGGCATTGCTGAGGGTCAGGAGGGACAGCGCACGGGGCCCGGGGCGGGGACGCCCCAGTCTGGAACACGCGCAGGCCAGTGTCAGGGAAGGGCTCGGGCCTGGGGCAGTGGGCGGGACAGCTGCAGCCCCGCAGGGAATGTCCCCAGAGGGTTCTCCCTGAGGAGCAGGGAGGAGGGGGTGTCTCCCCGTGGGCGGCTGCCTGGGAGCCCGGCTGCCTCTCAGCTCCGCAGGGCCACACGCAAACCTCCCGCCACTGCTCAGATGCTCCCAACACAGTAACCTGGAGGCTGCAGGAAGCGCGCCCCATCCCGTGTGTATGTGCACATGTGTGAGTGTGTGTGTGCGCATGTGTGTGAGTGTGTGCGTATGTGTGCATGTGTGTGCATGTGTGCATCCTTGTGTGCATGTGTGTGCACACATGTATGTGCGTGTATGCGTATGCATGTGTGTGCGTGTGTGCACATGTGTGCATGTGTGTGCGTGTGCACGCGTGTGCGTGTGTGTGCATGTGTGTGCATGTATTGTATGTATGCGTGTGTGTGTGCACGCGCGCGCGTGTGTGTGTGTGCCAGCCTGAGGCTTTGGATGGTGCCCCACCCTCACCCAGCTCCTTCTGGCCCGTTCACCTTTTCCAGATGCAGAGTGAGCGTGAGAGTTGGGCCTTCAGAGCGGGAGGAAGAAGGTGGCAGGCGCCACCCGCACCCAGCACCCACGTGTCCTGCCCAGCACACTTGCCTGCCCCTGGCCTGGCTGCTGGCCCTGACAGGCCCTCCCAGCCACCCCGCCCTGCTCACATCTCAGGCTGGCTTGGCCGGGCATTTCCCAGGCCGTTAACACCCCATAAACCTGGTGTTCACACCTGAGGCCCAGCCTCAGGTGTCACGCTGCCCCCTTCCCGCAGGGGGACAGGGGGGGCATTGCAGGGGCCCCCTGGGGGACAGGAAATGACCTGGGCCCTTGCCGGCACCCCCTCTGTGAAGCTGTGAATGGGGGGGCTGTTTGTGTGGGTTCCATTCCCACCTCACTGCACCATTACCCTGCTGTGGCTTTGGGGCGCTGTGGGCTGCTGACATGGGGGGACATCCCAGCAGCGCCCTCCCCTCCTCTGTGGAAGGGGCTGCCTGGGGGAGGCGGCTCTGGCTCTGTGGCTCCTCAGTGTCAGCAGGAGCTCAGGCCCAGCTGGAGGCGGCCCTTCAGGGCAGACACAAGGACGGTGGATGGTCAAGGGTCCTGAGGCAGGGCAGTACCCTAGGGACAGGATGTGACCCCCAGGCTCCTGTCAAGTGAGGGGGCACAAAGCCCAGCTGGAGAGAGTGAGGCTGGGGTCAGGGAGCCCCTACAGGAGGCACAAAGCTTCTAGAAGCTGGGAAGGGGCGGCATGGGCCCCCTCAGACGCCCCCACACACACCAAGCCCCGAGATCCTAGGGACAGAAGAAAGCAGCCCCAGCGGAAGCCGCTGAGTCAGTACGCTCTTCCAATAGCTGGCGCCGCTCTAGTTCTCTCGGCCAAGCCCCCTGAGGGTCCCCATCACGCACAGCATGAGCAGGTCCACCTGACAGGCCCCACTAACAAGGTCCACTTGACAGAATCCACCTGACAGAGTCCATCTGACAGGGCCCACCTGACAGGATCTGAGAGGGCTCACCTGACAGGATCCACTTGAAAGGCCCACCTGACAGAATTCACCTGACAAGCCCACATGACAGGGTCCACCTGACAGGGTAGACCTGAGAGGGGCCACCTGACAGGGCCCACCTGACAGGGCCCACCTGACAGGGTCCACTGGAAGGGCCCACTTGACAAACTTCATCTGACAGGGTCTGCCTGACAGGATTCCCCTGGTAGGATGCACCTAACAGCCCACCTGACAGGATTCACCTGACAGGCCCACCGGAAACGGCCTCCTTGTGTGCCACGTTGAGTTTCTCCCCCAGGGATCCGAGTCCTGCACACTCCAGCCCCACGTCAACATGTCCCAACTGCCGCAGCTCCTAGCAACTGGGGTGGGAGTGGGGGGCCACCTGAGGGGGTGTGCAGGGTGGGACCCTGGCTGGAGCAGGCTGACAGACCTGTGGACACGTGTCTGCAGCGGCTGCTCTTCCGGGCCGTGTGCCGCCAGGGTGCGGGCCGCCCGGCGTGGCGCGTCAGTAGCGCAGCTGGCCCCGACCTCTGCCCCACTCCCTTTCGGCCGCGCCTTGTGTGGGGGCAGGAGCAGTCAGGGAGCGAGCTTGCTGGCGTCCAGCTCCCCCCCACCCGGGGCGCCCCCACTTCTCTGCTGTCCCTGGCAGGAGGCTCGGTCAGTCTCTGGAGCGTCCTCTTTGCTGCTCTAGCAGGGCAGGGGTCCAGTGTGGTGCCAGCAGGGAGCGGCCTGTGGGGCTCTGGGGAGCAGCCCCCGTGGAGCCCCCCGCACACAGGCCAGCCTTGGGGAGCTGCCAAAGCCTTTCCCCAGAGCCTTGTCAGGCCTGAGCAGAACCCAGAGCAGCCGGGCAGTGCCGGGGACACGTCAGCTCAGCAACTCTCATGGACATTGTGGTGTGGACTATCCACCTGTATCCTCCCAGGAGCTCTGGGCTCATTCATTCATTCATTCACTCACTCACTCACTCCCGGACAGTCACCAACCCCGAGTTCACAGGAGCCCCCAGCCAGATCTGCTGGGTTAATGCATTAGAGGGAGCTCGTCATAGAACATTCCAGAATGGCCAGAGGCCTTTCAATAGAATCCAAACCCACCTCAGCACGGGCCGATTTAAGACAAGTCACCAGGGACGCAGGAAACTGAGTAGCTGAATGATGCAGTATCCTCACACCAGCCACAGTGAGCAAAGGGGTGTGTGTGTGTGTGTGTGTGTGTGTGTGTGTGTGTGTGTGTGTGTGTGTGTGTGTGTACCTTATAAACAGAATATCTCACTAGCCAAATTGTGTGTGTGTGTGTGTGTGTGTGTACCCTTATAGACAGAATATCTCACCAGCCACAGTTGTGTGTGTTGCTGCGTGTGTAGAAAGAGCTTCTGGAAGGATCTAAGCCCTCGTAGCAGTCTCCAGGGCCCCAGGGGTGTGCAAGGGGCAGACGTTTGTGGAGTCACCGCTGCTACCTGAGACACTGCAGGATGTTGTGCGGCTACAGAAAGGGCTGTTGTTGCTTTCCTGCATTACAAGTCCCTTAAAAACACCTTCTGCTCGGGGCCGTCTTCAGCTCACGTGACCGAGCCAAAGGCGCAGAGACCCCCGGCCCGGCACGCCAGCCTCTCCGCACACCTCCCGGCCGGGAGCACCTGGCTCCCTCCGTCTCTGCAACCACGCTGCAGAGCGCAGCCAGCACGCCAGCCCCACAGACGGCTCGTGGCCGCGCTCCCCGCTCAGCCCTGGCCACGCTGGCGCCCTCGTGCCATGGGCTGCAGCTTTCCAGAAGGCCCGGGTGGAGCCCGGGAGTCCGTGGTCTCAGCTGGGCGGTGCTGGGCGTCCCAGGGCCCTCTGCGGCTCCTCTGGCCCCCGAGCACGCGCCTTTAGTCCCCAGGATCACTCCGCTGTCCAGTGGGCAGGGTGCCCTTCCCGCCTTCCTGCCGGAGGCCCCCGGTGACTTCCGAGCACTGGCACCATGAACAAAGCGGGCATCACCGCCGAGGGCTCGCTCCGGTGGGTGGATACCATCGTGAACGACGGCCGGGATCTGTGTGAGACCATGTCTGGCTGGCTGGGGGCCACAACTCTCTTCCAAGCCGCCACCCCCGGGATCCGTGGATCCATGTCCTATGGACGGTTAGTGGCACTGCTCTCGCCCTTCCCACAGGCGTCTTAGCGCGTTCGCAAAGGAAACGCCGGACTGGCCTGTGGTGCTTCGAGGGCGGTGCTCAGGGGCCGCCCTGTCTCTCGCTCAGGGAGCACTCCTAACATTCAGTGCCACGGGTGGGGCAGGGCTGGCTGCGTTAAGGCAGTGCCCTCACCCCTCACGACCCCCCACCCACCACCGACTGACTTTTCACTTGTTAACGTGCATTAGCTCAAGATACACCCCATGCCCCACGCCCCTACCCTACAGCCCTCTGCACGCTCCCTGCACCATCAGGACCCAGACGTACCCACTGCCCACCACGGGCTGGGGAACACGGAGAACTCTTGTCAGCCTGGACTTCCTGTGCTCCCAGGGACCCGCTCCCCACACTGCAGTGAGAGACGCCGAGTGTGTGCGTGCGTGTGTGTGTGTGTGTGTGTGTGTGTGTGTGTGTGTGTGTGTGTGTATGGCTGGCGCTGCGTGGGCTGCGGCGTGCTGCTGATGGACGTGCAGGGTTTATCTGTTCATCTGACAGATGATGGACTTTTGGGCTGTGTCCAGTCTGAGGCTCTAAAGCAAAGCCACAACTAATGTTTTTGTCGATCTCTTTCGATAAACCCAGGTAGCCACTGAGCGTGCGGGAGGGACCTCTGTTCACCTTGGCACGGATGACCGTCAGAGGCCTCCATGGTGGTTCTCCTGGCTATCCGCTCTCAGCCATGAGGAAAATTCCAGATCCTCTTTGATATCCTGTAGGACATTTTCATTGCATGATAGACCCTGGCAAGCCTGGCAAGCTCCCCGTGGTGTATTCGAGATGCCAAATACAGAAACAATAACAGGTCTCATTCCCCTGACCCTGAAAAGAGCCTCCAAGCTTTGGGAAAAACGAGTAAGGAGAGGCTGCTAAAATCTCAGGGCTGGGACAAATGGAGACATTACTGGCGCCCGCTCGAGCAAATCGATGAACAATGGGATGACAGTGATACGGGGATACAGTGATAGACCCTTAGGTATTGTGCTTTTCGTCTTGATTTCCAAAGAACACCCGTCCTCTCATGTCCCCTCTGGCCATTTGGAGGTCTTTTAAGAAAGCCGTTGACCCCCGTTTTTCCCTTTGGAAACTCAGCTCCCCCTGAGTTTGGGGGACACAGCAGACACACGTCCTTGCTGGTTTTGTGTTTCTTCTTTCCGTGCATTTTCCTTTTGCTGTTGGCTCACCGTGGCGCCTTTCCAAGACCTGACCCAGGTTTCAGGCAGCGTGCTGTAGCCCTGAGTGCACGGTGCTCGGTGCTCAAGCTCTGTTTAACAAAGGTCTGCTTGCCCGTATGACCTCCGCCAGTCCCCGAGCAGGGTGGTGGGGGGGTGTGTGGGGGGGGTACATTTTGTTACAAATCTGTAAAATGCTTCTGGAGTTAATGTTGGGGGAGGCCCAGCTCCACTTACTGAGAAGGACGCCCCTCCCTGGTCACTGGCCATTGCTAGTGGCCATAGCCTTGCCTGCCTCTTCAGCCCCTGGTCTCCTGCCCACAGGTTCTCTTCCTGTGCGTCCACCGACACTCCCCTCCTTCCTGGGACTCGAGTCCTCCAGCTCTGCTCGTGTTTGCTTGCTCTCTCTTCCTCCTGTTGCCAGGGAATCCTGTAGTTCTGTTCTCAGACTCTGTCCGGCCAGTAGCTGAGTTGGGAAGTTTTCGTCCATTTCTCTTCCTGGTGTGTTGTTTTGCATTTTGAGTTCTTGTGCATAAATTAGATCTATGCTTCGATATTCGGCATTTAATATATAAGGTATCTCTAGAAATCTTTATTTTCTGTTTGTTGCTGTATAGGTAGACAGGTATAAAATATACACACATATAACATATATTATACATTTGTCTCTTACATACTTACCTTGATTCCAGTGGCCTTGCTATGTTCTTTTTACATTTTAAGAGTTTATTTGTAGAGTCATTTGATTTTCTATAAACACATCACATATGTGTATGTTCTACACAGATTTTTTTTTATGTGCACGTGCATTCTGAGGTATGTTCTGAGCTGTATTCTGAGGAGTGTTCTAAGCTGTGCTCTGAGGTATATTCTGAGGTGAATTCTGAAGTTTATTCTGTCTGAGGTGCATGCTAAGGTGTATTCTGAGGTGAATACTGAGGTGTGTTCTGAGGTGCATTCTGAAGTATACCCTGAAGTATACTCTGAAGTGTATTCTGAGATACATTCTGAGATGTGTTCTGAGATGTTCTGAGGTATGTTCTGAGATGTTCTGAGGTGTGTTCTGAGGTATGTTCTGAGGTGTATTCTGAGGTGTGTTCTGAGGTGTGTTCTGAGGTATGTTCTGAGGTGTATTCTGAGGTGTGTTCTGAGGTGTGTTCTAAGATATATTCTGAGGTATGTTTTAAGATGTTATAAGGTGTGTTCTGAAGTGCGTTCTGAGGTATGTTTTGAAGCTGAACACACTCCTCACACTTGACATGGTGTTTCTTTTTCTACTGTCTTGCCAAGGAACTTCTGTGACTGAAGAAGCAGAAGTATGACTTCACCAATCTAATATGCAGTGAAATTTTTGAGGAGTTTTGCAGCTATTCTATCAGACTGACAATGTTATCTTATTTGCTAAACATTGTCATTGAGTTTTGTCCAATGCCTTCTCAGCTTCATTTTTATTAAAATAATTCTTTTCTTTTTATTAATGTGATAAAAATTTGCCTTATTTTAATGTTTAAAGATCCTTATAGTCTTAAAGTATATGGTCTTCTCATGCCAGAGATTTGCTTTGCTGATTTTAAGATTTTTTTCCTTCATATTTTTGAGGGATTCGTTTAATATTTTTTTATATCCCTGTTTGGTTTGTCATCAAAATGGTTCTATCTTTGTAAAATGAATCAGGCAATGCTGACTTCTCTTTACGATATGTTATTCTGTCCTACTGGTCATTTTCTTAATGCTTTCAACGTTTGGTATGTTTATATCCTTCTGGGTCTGAACCTTTCTTTAAGGGAAGATTTTAAGTGTCAGATTCTATCTTACCCCAAAATATAAGGCTAAATTGTCTAATGAGGATTTGGGAACGTTTGTCAGGATGTTGGAACCCGCCTTCTGGTGCAGTTTCCACACTTCTTACTGTAATAATCTCAGCAGACCCCGTTTTAAAGATAATTCAGTTTTTATTTATTCTTTTAGGTTCAATAACTAGCTCCTTTCTAAGAATTTGTTCATTTCACCTAAAACTTCAAGTTATTTGGCATAAGTATGTTTATTGTATTCTCTTATGTTTTTAATGTCTATAGAATTAGAAAAAATAGTGATGTCCCTTTTTCATTGTTGATATTGGTGATTTGCCTCTTTGTACTTTGACCAGTATTGCCACAAGTAGATCAATGTCTATCCTTTTCAAATAACTGGATTTTGTTCATTTTCTCTATTGCGAGTTTAATTTCTCTCCCTGGTTCTACTCTTAACATTTTTTTCTCCCTTTAACCTTCTTTATTTCATTCCTTTCTTATTTCTTTATCAATTTTTTAGGTGGTGCAGATCAAATATACTGCCTCACACAAGCCTCTCTTCCATTTCAGCTGGGTTTGATTTATTGCTCTTTCTGTAACTCTTTGAGATGAACATTTATACAGTAAGTTTCCAGACTTATTCTGTTTTACTCAATACACTGAAAGTTACAGTTTCCTGTTAGCACAGATGTAGCTGTTCAGAAAACCACACATTTTTATTTTAAATCAAAGACACACATGTTTTTATTTTCAGCTCAAAATATTTTTAAAATTTCAGGTTATTTTTATTATTCCCTTTTTTCTTGCTTGCCTGTTGGTTACATATTCTTTTCTGTCCTTTTCAGAATTGCCTTAGAGTTATCTTTGAATAATATTAACTAGCCCATTTGCCGCTTGTCAGGCGATGCTAAGACCTTAGACCTTTTAGCTTTACTTTCCCTCCTGGCGTTTGTGTTCAAGAGACTAAAGCCCACAGGTCATGCATTTTACTACTATGTAGACCACACCTGTCAGTATTAGTGCGCTTTGCTCGTCTAGTATGTAAATATATGTATATTGAGCACACATGTCAGCTTGCTCACCTTTCTCTGGAACTGCTCTTGCGGGCCAGTCTCTTCCTGCCTAGACGATTTTCTTTCTCTATTTTTCAGTTACTTCTATCATTGATACATGTTCTTTGCTGTCATTTATCGGGAATCCCTTTATTTTGTTTTCGGCATTTAGTTTTGCTGGACTCAGAATTCTAGGTTGGCAATTAGCCTTCCCCCACTTTAAAATGCTCAGGCATCCGCTGCTTTCTAGGGTTGTGGTATTTCTGTGGGGAAGTCATCAGCAGATTTGAGTGGCAGGGTGCCCACCTGGCATGAGCCTTGCCCTGGGTTCCACCGGGCACCACATGGATTTCCAGCACTGCCAGCTGTGCACCTGGTGATACCCGGGCATAGCCTGAGCTCTCTCAACGGTGACTCCACCTAAACAAAAAGCAAAAGGGACCTCAGGTGTCGGTGCTGAGTCTTGAACACGAGCACTGCCTTCATCTGCCTGAGCTTCATCCTCCCAAAGGTTTCCGCAGACTGTGCTGGCCTGTTGTCTCCGGCTGGCTCCAAGCTTCTCATAAGTACAGGTTGGTACCTTGCCGAGATGTTGGGAAGATGGCTGCCACAATCACTTCAGAGGCTGCTAACAACTGTATTCGCAGATATGACCTCATGACATTACCTCACAGATATCACCTCACAGGTATGACCTCACAGGTATTATCTCACAAATATGGGATAATTACCTCATATTACAGGTATTACCTCACAGATAAAAACCTCATGGTATTACATCAGAGCTATGACCTCAAAAGTATGACCTCACAGATATGAACTCGTGGAATGACCTCACAGATTTGGCCTCGGCTTTCTCTCATAGATATGACCTCACAGGTATGGCCCACAGATATGATCTAGTACTAAAACCTCTCAGATATGACCTCGCAGATATAACCTCAAAGATAAAATTTCACTGTTATTACCTCAGGATTTGATCTCACAGATATTACCTCACAGATAGGGTCTCAGTGATCTGACCACACAGATGGATCTCATGGTTATTAACTCACAGATATTATTCTCATACCCTTGCCCTTCCCATTCTAAAGTTTCACTATGAAAACCTTACGTTTTTCACAGTTCTACATGTCTTTTACTCTCTTGAATAATTTTCACTGTATTTGCTCCTCATGATTCAGCCAAGATGTTTTCTATTCATCTTTTACGAATCGTTTATCATTTACTAATCTTCTTTTCTTGCCAAATTCAATCTTCTGTTAAGGCCATCAATTGATTTCTTCATTTTTCCCACTTTTTTATTTCTAAGTTTTTATTTAATTCCTTTGAACTGGTGAAATTCTCATTGTCCTCCATTGTCTTGGCCACATTAATCACGGTCATGTCAAAGTTCGCGTCTGAAAACTCTAATAACTAGGCCGGGTCATGTGCTTCTTGGCATGCTCGGTCTTTGTGTTGAGTGTAGCACACAGTGAACAGAACAATGTTTCACTTCATGCTCCGGCCAGGCCCACGCTAGCCTCTCGGTGCCCGGCGCCCCCACAGGGGCAGAGCGAGCTGCTCTGAGCGCAGCCGTCGTCTGTCCCTCGCCATCGTGCTCCAGCTGTCCACCCTCCCAAGGTCCCAGCCAGGGCTGTGGACTCAGGGGACTCCCCGACCTGGTGGGTGTTTGCTGGCCAACACTTTGGTCTGCGTCTCACTGACTCTCCTTACGTGTTAGTCAGTCCTCGACCTGCGCTCGGCTGTGTTCCGAGTTGGCCTCACCCTCTAAGTCCTTGCTTCACTGTGCCGACGCAGGCGGCACTGCCGAGTCCTCACGGCGGCCCCAGGCGGTGCCCCGAGTCTGGCCGCTTCTCGTGCCTCAGCTGCCTTGATTTTGCCTCCTGCTAAGAATCTGCAACAGCCCTCAGAGAAAGTGCTGATCACGGAATAGGGTCCCTCGGGGGCCAAAGCCCAGACAATGCGGAGGACAGTTGCCTTGCAAGAGTCAACCATGTCCGGCCATGGTGCTCCATCAGGCCCCCGAGCCCCGCCAGGAGTGACCCTGAGTGAGGAGCCAGTAAGCCCTGACCACCACTGAGTGCGGCCCCCAAACCAAAGTAATGATATTACCATAATAATTCACCACAGTAATGAAGGTGCTCCCTCCTCCTGTCCCCTTCTCTGGGGATTCTGTCTAAATTCTGTCTCCAAAGCAGCCTTCCAGGACTTTGAGAAGAAATGACTCTGTCTCGCGCTAGCTGCCAGCACCCCCTCCCTGTCTGGTCATGTCTTTCATCGCTCAATTTCCCTCTCATCTTTATCTTTTCCTGCCACCTCTCTGCTGACATCTATGTTCTCACCCATGACGATCCACCAGTATTTGCATCTCTTGCACCCCTCCCTCCATCACCCATCGATCTGTCTGTCCATCTCAATAGACCAATCTATCGCGTCACCTGCCCCCGCTGATCGTTCTGGGAGGCACCATTGTCCTGCCCACTCCAAGGCTCTTCACCCAGTCGTTGCTGGAGTCTCCTCCAACAGTCCTATCTGGTGGTCAATCGGTCAACTGACCACCCAGCATCGGAGACGATGTCCCGTGAAACAGACTCCCACATGCTCTGAGAGAACAGAAACACCTCCAGGCACTGCTCAGCGCCCAGCCTCACTCGCCTGGCCAGAGAGATGCTGAGGTGGGTACCCTCTCCTCCGCCCGCCTCCCTCCCTCCCGCATGAGGACACCCTGGAGCTCGGGGAACACAGAGGCAGGTTCATGTGCCATAAGCCCAGACCCCTGTCCCTTTGTGAGGCCACCAGCATGGCAGTGGACGCCCCTGGGAGCCAGAAAGGGCAGAAGCCGACCATCCCCAGTGCTCACACGAGGACAGTGGGAGGTCTGGGCCCAGAAGGAAGCTGGGAAATGGGTCCATCAGACACCGGAGGGGACGGGCATGTGAACTGCTCGGGGCCTCTGGCTGGGGGTTTGCTCTGACCCCCCATCCCCCAACTCCCCTGCACGCACGCACGCGCGCGTGTGCACACGCACACAGACACACACACACACACACACACACACACACACACACACACTGATCTCCTTCTGGCTCACAGGTGAGCACCGTGCTGGCAAGAAGCACAGAAGGCGGCCACAATGCCCGGCTTCTCCGCCCAGCGTCACGTGGGGCCGGGCCAGCACGGAGCCAGCTTCACAGAACATCGTCATCGGTTTGCTGCAGAAAACGGAGATTTGTTCACTCAGCTCCAAACTCTTCCCAAGCGAGAGGTGCCAAAACGACGAGGGTGGCAGGGAAATCGCCCAGAGCCAGACAGAGGAACACCCACTGGGTCTGGTGGGAGCCAGCGGCATTTCCCCAGGACACTCGGCGCTGTCCACTCCCAGCCGGAAGTGGAGGTCACTGGAGGAAGTCACGGCCGAGTCCTTTCCAGTGCTGGGCAGTCCTGCTGCCCTCGCACGGGCCAGCACCCCAAGGTGGCCACCTTGTCAGCTCCTTCCCCTCTCTGTGCACGTTCATACACTCACACACGTGTACACTCACTCTCACATACATGCACACAAGTTCATACACATGCTCGGTCTCACATACATGCACACACTTACATGAATACTCTCACACTTGTATGCACACATGCTCACACTCACACATGTGCACATACATGCTCACTCACATACATGCTCACTCTCAGACCCCGGCACACAAGTTCATATAGACACTCACGTTTACACAATTATATACATGCAGCATACACACTTATTCTCACGCACATGCACACATGCTACAGTCTTGCACACATACGCACACACATGCTCAATTTCACAGACATGTACAATTCTCACATTCATCTTCACCCTCGCATACATGTACACATTCACTTGCACAGGTATGTATATATGTCATATAAGTACACGCTATTGTACATATACACATGCTCACGTATGCATGCACACACATGCACATATACATACTGGCTCTTCACATACATGCATACTCACATAGATATTTTCCCTCACATATATGCAAGCATATTACACTAATCTCACACTCAACCAAACCATATGTACTCACAAGTATACCGTTGCACAGTCTCACAAATGCTTGGACACATGTCCACACACAAACATATGCTCCCACACCCTCAGTCATACGTACATGCTCCTGCACACTGAGACACTCTTGTACACATACTCACACACATACACACATTCAAACTCAGGCTCACACTTCTCACACATTGTCTTACACACACTTGATATGTATATGGATATACATCAACATATGTATGCACACATACATGAACTTCCCATGCAGACATGCAGACATGTATGTGCATGCACACATCCCTCCGGCATTAGCACACTCGCTCACACAGCAGAGCAGTTAGCAGGTTGTGTGTGTGTGGGGGGGGGTGTTCTCTGAGCCTGCTGTGGCAGACGAGGTGACAGGGACCCTCTGAGCCCCTTCAGGGGAGGGCAGCCCCCGACCTGAGCTTGGAGCCGGGGCTCACAGCCACCAGGTCCCAGAGCGTCCTGACGTGGCCTGTCCGGGCTGCCCCCTCGGCTGTCAGCAGTACGGGGGCTGTGGGGGGCTGGCAGGTCCCGCAGAGCGTGTGGAGGCGCGGGTGGCCGTGGCCAGTGGCAGTGGCCACGGTGGCACCGTCAGGAACTGGCCCCGCGGAGCTGCTGGGCCAGGCGAGGGGGTGTGGGGCGTCCCCTCCCCACGGCCATGTCAGACGCGGGGCCAGCGCCGAGGCCTCCGGCCCCTGGGCCACGACTCAGGGCCTGCTGGACACTGTGCGGGGTGGACCCCTGCCAGGGCCAGGTGAGGGCGGGGGCATCCGTGCTCCCCTCGGGCCCGGGCCTGCTAGGCAGGTCCCGAGACTCTCGCTTCTGCTGTGGCCCATGTGAAGAAGCCTCTGGTCAGCGAGCCCCGCCCCCGACGTCCAGTGGCCTAAGCAGAGAGGACACGGGGAGTGGGGGGGTGGTCCGGGTGCTGGTGGGGGCCGGCGGTTCCCGGGAGAGCAAGGAGCCTGGCCAGCAGCTCCACGTGGCCCGTGGGCCTGGACTCGGGAAGGTTCCTGGGGCTTGGGGGGGGGGCCTGCCCAGGGGGCTGCTGGCCTGAGGGAACCAGCCAGCCTCTAGGCCAGAGCGGGGGCTTCCTTGGGCTCTGGACAGCGTCCCTGGGCGTCGGACCCGCTGCCTTGGAGGACGGCCCTCAGCACCTCCATCCTTCTGCCTCCCCCCGGCCCGGGCCCCGTCCACACTCTCACTGGCCTGGGCAAGGCCTTGGGCCAAGCTTCCGATAGTTTCAGCGTTTTAGGTGCCGCTGGCCGGGGGCCAGGAGCTATTCTGAGTCTCGTCTTGCTTTTCCTCGAGAGCGCGGGTGCCGTGGGTGAGTGGGTCCCCGGCGGCGGCGGGAAGGGGCCGGGCGCCTGCTTCCTGGAAGCCCGCCCCCACGGCACCCACAGCCTCCCCAGAGAGGTCCAGCGCGGCCCGGAGAAGCGGCCGGCGTCTGACTGCAGGAGCGCGCTGGAGCGAGAACAAAAGGACTCGGGCGGGAACAGATGGGTGGGTGTTCCGGAGCCCGCGGCCCCCGCGCGGGCTGGGCCTCCTCTTCTTTTTGTTTTGGACGCATCAGGGTATGATATGATGTGATATGACAGAACGTGTCAGAAATTTAGGGGAAAATAAAACCCGGGGTTTTTTTTTGAAACATCAAACTATTGCTATCAATAGGAACAGCAACTGTTCAAAAATTTGTTTCAGAACTGCCAAGAAGGGAACGTTCACGGGGAAAAAAAAGTATTTTTCCCTGCTGTTTGCAAGGTGGACACAAACGCGAGCGGTAGGAGGTTGACAACTTGACACATGTCTAATAAATCTAAAGCATAAAGAGGCAACAATTCAGCGTGCAAGAAAGCAGCCCTGGAATAAGAAGTGCTCCACAAAGAAGGCGAGCCATTAAAAGAGATTTTCTGAATTCAGTAAGTCATTTAGCCCTCCGAGTGCCAGTCTTCAAAACACGGAGCTGCTTCTTCCTGCCTCCAAAGGCAGGAGACAGGCGAGGTGCTGCTCAGGGGAGCTCGGGAGGTGCAGGGGCCCGACCCGCATGGGGGGCCGCCAGAGACGCCTCCCGGGTTCCTTGGGACAACTTGGCCCGGCCACGGCGAGTCACAGACCATGGCACCTGCCACTCGGGCTTGGTCACCGAGTCGGGACACTGTGTCCGTCACTGTTCTCACTGGTGGGGGCAGTGGCTGGGCTGGAGACGAGCGTCCTGGACGTCCGGAAAGAGCCACGTCACGTGGATTTCATATCTGCCACTTTCTGTGGGGGGGCTTCTGACTAAGCACCATGGTGGAAGGTTCTGGATGAGTGTGGAAGGGAGAGGCAGCCTCATGCAGGCGCCTGTCCACAGACATGGCAGCACAGCCCACCCCAGCGTGGGCCAGGGCCGAGCGTGTCACCTCTGCAGGGCAGGATCAAGGCCTCGGCGCAGGAAACCAGAGCCAGCCACAGAAATGCAAAACCACTGAGAACTGGGTTTTGCATAATGGGATTAATTTGCTTGACTGTCATATCCACTAGGGTATGAAATGCAAGTTAATCACAATATCATTCTGAGGTTTGGGAAGGACGGAAGGGAGGAAGGAGGGAGGGAGGGAGGGAGGGAGGGAGGGAGGGAGGGAGGAAAGAAGGAAGGAAGGAAGGAGAAAAGGAGGGAAGGAAGGAAGGAAGGAAGGAAGGAAGGAAGGAAGGAAGGAAGGAAGGAAGGAAGGAAGGAAGGAAGGAAGGAAGGAAGGAAGGAAGGAAGGAAGGAAAGAGGGAGGGAAAGAGGAAGGGAGGGAAGGGGAAAGGAGGGAAGAAAGGATGGAAGGAAGGAGGGAAGGAAAGAGGGAGGGAAAGAGGGAGGGAGGGAAGGGGGAAGGAGGGAAGGAAGGAAGGAAGAAGAACCGGTGAGAGGGAGGAAGAAGGCAAGAATGGAGGGAGGAAGGGAAGGGTGCAGGCGCGTCTCCCCAGCACCTTCTCATTCAGAGTCGCTGCCCAGAGGCACTGCAGGGCCCTGAGGAAACAGGGCTGCTGAACTTTGCCACTGACGCCTTCAGGAACTGAGGAGAGCCGGCCCATCTCCAGTGAACATGAACAGCCTTTGTAGGAGCATAAAATGTCACTTCCAAGGAAAGACTATCCTGTGCACGTGTGTGCATGTGTGTGTGCACGTGCATGTATGCACATGTGGCACATGTGTGCATATGTGTGTGCATGTGTGTATGGGTGTGTGCATGTGTTTGTGCATGTGTGTATGTGCCTGTGTGTGAGCATGCATGTGTGTATGCACGTGTGTGCACATGTGTCTGTGCATGTGTTCATGTGTGTGTATGTGTGTGCACATGTGTGGGTGTGCGGTATGTGCATGTGTGTGCGTGCACATGTGTCCATGCATGTGTGCACATGTGTGCACACATGCATGTGTGCACGCACATGTGCATGTTTAATGTGTGTCCGTACATGTGTGTGCACATGCATGTGTGTGCACACATGTATGTGTTCATGTGTGTGTGCACATGCATGTATGTGTGCACGTGCACACCTCAGAGGCAGAACCAGCACAGTTCGTTCTGAACTCTTCACATCAGCAAACCAAGCCCAGTGCTTGAGAAAAGGTCAGTACCTGGAGACGGTCAGCCGAAGGCCGGGTCACATGTGCAGCCAACTGCCCCACTCGGGGGCTTCCCTGCCTTCTCCCTGCAGCTGGCAGCCGCCGTGCTCTCTCCCCTGCCTGGAACCCTCCACGTGCCGAGCCTGGGGCGTCACTCCCACGTCATCCGCATCTGAGCAGACAGAGCGTGAGAGTGAGGATCAAGCCAAGACGTGACTGCCATGTTGGGAGTTTCTCTAGAAATTTCCACCGTGCCCGGATGGCTGCTGACAGGCCCTCGCGGTAGGGCCTCGTGGGGCGGGCTGGTCTCCCCCCACAGGAGGACTCGGGCAGGAGCGACTGAGGTTCCCGTCGACTCTCCCCCGCCGGGACTGCGTGGGTGGGAGGGTGGGAGACACCGTGGGCCCGGGAGGGGAGGGGAAGGGAGGGGCCAGGGGTGAGGCAGGGTCAGCCTCGGTGCCAACCCGCCAGTCTGAGGGCAGCCGCGTGGCCCCGTCCCAGGCAGAGGCCACAGGGCCAGCGTCCCGCCTGGGCAGCGCCTCTTGGCGTGGGGGCGGGAGCTCGTCCCCTGCTCAGCCTGCGTGACCCCGGCCGCCTGCCCTGCGCCCCCTGCTCGGCCACGAAGACGCGCCCACGCCCGGGCTCGAGCAGAGCTGTGTGTGACCTTGGCCGCCCCCTCCCCGCCCGGGGGTCTCCGCGGTGCGGAGATTAGAGGATTGCCGGGCGCCGGGCGCGGGCGAGGCCCTGACACGCGAGGCCGCGCCGTGCAAAGCCGCCGTTGCTAATATGATTTGATTATCAGCTGTTTTAAGGAGAGAAACTGCTAATTAATCCACGGGCTCCCGCTGCGACAGCCCTGCTGAGCCCCGTCCACCCCCTCCCGGCGGCCCCGGGCCCGACCCTCTGGGCCCCGTCCACCCCTCCCGGCGGCCCCAGGCCCGACCCTCTGGGCCCTGGCCGCCCCTCTGAGGTGAGGCAGCTCCCTGGCGGGCGCCCGGCTCTTCCAGACACAGTTGCCAGAGGTGGTAGGGGGTCCACGGAGCCACGCGTCCCACTGGGCAGCCCCCGGCAGCTGCTGGCCCGGCTCCTGCACAGCCCCCGGTCCGCTCCAGGCCCCGCTGGGTGATGGGGGGCGCGTGGCCCTGGGCGTGGCCGGGCAGCCAACACAGCGGGCGTCGGCGAGGACGGTGCTCCACACCGAGGGCTGCCGGCCAGCGGGTGCCCCGAGGCAGGTACCGAGGGGCCTGGGGACGGGGACAGCCCCGGGAGCGTGTGAGCTGGGCAGGCGCCCAGGCGCAGGAGCTTCCCCAGGCGCAGGAGCTTCCCCAGGCACGGGGCCACGCCCAAGTGCCCATCGGGCTCTGGGGGCAGGAGTGCGGTGGCCCCCGGGACAGATACGGGCCTGTGTCCCCTGGCAGACCTCTCCTCCCCAGAGCCCAGGAGGGAGGGAAGGGCCTGCCATGTCTACGTCCACTGTGGTCAGGGGCCTCCTGCTCTCCCCTGCCCAGACAAGAGGCCCTGGAGGGCAGAGGTGCTGGGTGCCAGGCAGGGCGGCCGGGAGGGGCAGTGGCCCTCTGGGGCCCTCTGGGGCCGGCCCCCTTCCCTGGGCGCCGACCCCACCGCAGGGCCCTGCTCGTGCTCCGTCGCCCCAGGCCCCGACGGTGGGGGATGGTCCCAGCGGCCCAGGGTCTGGCACGTGGCCGGGGAGAACGGCCCAGCTCGGGGCTTTTCTGCTGGAGGCCGGAGGGAACTGCCCGGCAGCTCTGGGGACCCAGGAGGGAGCCCGCCCGAGCCCCGCGTGCCCAAACACGCACGCGCTCACACGCTCCCGGCTGCACCACAGCTGCTCGAGGCGTCCGGCCCGTGGGCGCAGGCACTGTCTCGTCGCGGCCGGGTGGGATGGCCACGGTGGCACCGTCCCGCAGGCCAGCTCAGCCCGGCCCCGGCTCCAGAGCCTCCGCTCGGGGCTGCAGCCCAGTCCAGCGGATCGGCCGAACCTGGCGCCGTCCAGTCCCCGGCACACACAAGGGCCCGCGGCCCCGCAGACCCCTCCTGAGCACGGCCGGGTGCGGCCGGAGGAAGCCCAGCCCTCCCGTGTGACCTGCTCAGACTCTCTCTGAGCCTGCCCCAGGGCCTCATGCTTCTCTCTCCCCCCGGGTCAGGGCCGGGCCAGGTCTGGGGGGTCTCTGCTGGGGCCTGGGAACCTGGCCAGGCTGGAGGCGTCGCTGAGAGGGGCCACACGGAGCCCCCGAATCTGCTCTCCGCTCAGCAGGAGCCCCAGCGTCCCCAGCGCAGGCCGGGGCCTCAACTGGACATGAGCGCCTCAGTCCCTCCGGCAGGGTCAGTCGCCGTGACAGGAGGCTGGGCAGGCCGGCGGCCCCGGGTGTGGCCTGGTGTCCCCTCGGTGGGCTGCGGTATCTGGTCAGGAGGAGCAGGAGCCAAGTGCCCGCCGCAGACAGGATTCCCAGCTCGGCTCAGCCACACCCTGGCGGACGGGCAGCCTCGTGGTGCCCGGGACTCACCTCCGGGCCGCAGGCACTCATCGCAGGCAGTGGGGTGGGGTGTGCGCACGTATCTGTGCGTGTGTGAGTGAGTGCATTTGTGTGTGCATGTGTGTGTACATGTGTGCACATGTGTGTATGTGTGCATGTGTGTATGTGTGCACACGTGTGCACATGTGCATGTGTGTGCATGTGCCTGAGGTCCACGTGTGTGCATATGTGTGCAGCTGTCCATGCATATGTGCATGTGTGTGTGCATGTGTGCACTTGTGTGTAAGAGCATATGTGTGTATCTGTGTGCCTAAGGCCCATGTGTGTGCACGTGTGCTGGCGTGTGTATTATGTGTCTGAGGTCGGTGACAGTCAAGGAGGCCGGCACGGTGGCTGGCCACTGTTCCCGTGGAGGCGTGGCTGCAGCTCAGTGACGTGACAGTGCTCCCAGGAGCAGGCGTGGCCCGCAGGGAACCAGGTGCTCTCTTGGCGGCAGCCTCTCATCACTTAAACATGGAACACGCATCGGGAAAACGTGGCTCGGGGGTGCCCCAGGAGGGATGTGGCTCGGGGATGCCCCAGGAGGGGGACTGTCGGGGACAATGGACAAGGTGTCGCATGGTCAGTGCCCTTTGCCAGAGACTTCTGGGCTAACACGAAAGCAACCCCAGGGAGGACTGTGGGGCGGGACTGTCCAGCCGTGCCCAGCCCCTCGCCACCCCCAGGGCCCAAGGCCCCCCCCCCCCCCGGCACTGCTGCCCCCTCCGGCTGCAGAGGAGCCGCCAAGCCCGGGGCAGCAGCTAGGCTGGCTCTGCCCTTCATTCCCGCGGGTGCCACGGTGATGTGCCAGGCTGCACCGAGGTCTCCCGCCACCCTCAGGCCTGGGCCTCCTCTCCCAGACCCCCGTGGGCCAGGAGCCAGCTCCACCCAGGCAGCCCCGGGGTCTGCCGTGGGGTCTGCCGGCGGGCCTGCGGGCAGCCAGGGGACCAGCCCTCCGCGCTCCCCTGGCCAGCCCCCAGGGCCAGCCCAGGTCGCTTCCCGACTTGTTGCTAGGCACCCACGGGAGGAGTGCAGTCACATTCGCAGTATAAACACAGAATAAACTAACAACAATAACTATAGCATGCCCCACCCGCAGTCTCCCGAAATTAACTTAGGATGAGTGACAACTCCCCTTCCCCGGACCCCGAGAAAGGACAGGCGGGGGTCCCTGGTGGGCACCAGACACAGGGCGGGTCCCCGAGTCCTTCGGGCGAGAGCTGGCTGGGCGTCCCATGGACAGTCTCTCGGCCACCGCCCTCCCCTGCCCATCACACTCAAGTTGGTAGGTACTTCTCTTGCACTTCTAACTCAGTTATTCTTCTGGAATTTATTCAGAGGATTTATGCTTATGGAATTATAATATAATGCTGCCTATATGCCAATGAGCTGCAGGCAAGGAAAATAATTTCCTTCAATTTACAGTTATGAGGCAGGAGGAAAGTGACGCCTCTCGTCACCTCTCTCTGCACGGAGCAGCGCTGGTTCCAGGTTCCAGGAGGCAGGAGCTGCCGGTGAATTCCTAAGCAGATCACACTGATAATTGTGTTTCCCGCCTGTCAGCGGGGCTGTCCACTGGCCGGCCGTGTCTCCTGCGCGGGAGCTCAGCCCGCGAGAAAGCAACTCGCCGGGGATATTGTTAAATCGCGCAGAGGATTATTAGAAGGAAGGAAATTTCCGGATGACACTTTGTAACAATTAATCAGGAACTGCTGATGAAGTTAACGTGGCTGCTTCCTGCCTGGTCCTCACACACGGTGCCTGCGTGTATGCGCATGCTTCCTTACACACATACAGACATGTATACATATATAATCACACATGCTTCCTTACACGCTTACATGTATACATATATAATCACGCTTGCTTCCTTACACACAGACATATATGCATATATAATCAAGCATGCTTCCTTAACATGCATACAGAAATATATATAATCACACTTGCCTCCTTACATGCATATAGACATCTATGCATATATAATCATGCACGCTTTCTTACATGCATATAGACATATATCATATATAATCATGCATGCTTACATGCTTACATCTATACATATATAATCATGCATGCTTCCTTATACGCTTACATCTGTACATATATAACCATGCTTGCTTTCTTACACACATACAGACATACCATTTTATCACTGTATCACTGTCATCCTGTTGTCATCGATTTGCTCGAGCGGGCACCAGTAACGTCTTCATTTGTCCCTGTGGCGTGCTAGTGTAGCCCAATGGCGTCTGCTGGCTCCAGGAACATGAAGAGCACATTGTTGTTACTGTTTTTGGCATATCAAATACGTCACGGGTAGCTTGCCAGGCTCTGCCATGCGGGGAAATAAATAAAAATAAAAATAAAAATAAGGAGGTCAGGTGGCCGCAAATGTGGCTGCATGCTCCAAGAAAAATTGCATCACTCTCTTCCGGGAGCTTTGTTCTATAGTTTTATTTGTTTTATACAGATATGTATGCATATAAATTGAGCGTGCTTCCTTAACATGCATACAGAAATATATATAATCATACTTGTCTCCTTACATGCATATAGACATATAGACATATAATCATACATGCTCCCTTACACACTTACAGACAAATATGATATACATGTACAATCACGCATGCTTCCTTACACGCATACAGACATGTATGCATATAATCACACATGCTTCCTTACATGCATAAGACATATATACATATATAATCAAATGCTTCCTTTTAAAATCTTTTTCACCCCCCCATGAAGTGTATAATTTTATTTTATTTTTTAATTTTATAAAGTAGTTCACAATATTTGATTACATTTAATATTCAAACACCCGTCCCACCACCATGACACCTTCCCACCACATCTTGGATGTTTCCATCCCAAACCCAAACCTCTGCTCCAAAGGAGAACCAAAATAATATGTTTTGTATTGTTTGTTATGAAAAACAAAAAGATTTCCTTAGAGGAAACAGGTGAAGATTGTTGTATTTCACCCAGGGGCCATGAAACCCGTCTATAAGAGATCACTAACATGTTGTCAAAGGTTGGGCCTTGTGTGCTTTTATATATTTATATATATATATATATCTGTAAAAAAATATTTCCCTGTAAGATTGGTTGCTCCTACTTTAAACCCCATCGAATGTGGTGTGGTACTCTTGGAGTGTGGGTGTGTGAGGTATGAGTTGTCGTGCGGCCACGCAGCCCAGAATACATTCACTTCTGGCCTGAGCGTGTGGACGGCAGCCGTGAGCAGGGTGGCGGTTGTGTTCTGGAGGTTTTCTGCTGCCGGGGCTGGGTCCCTTGGGCGGGGAGGGGTCTCACCCGCCCCCCTCCGGGCGCCCCAAATGAGACAGCCTGGCAAGGGGTCCGGTGGCATGGTTATGGCGTGGGTCGTGTTATGCTCCCTTCCGGGAGAGGACAGTGCATGTTTCCTTACACGCATACACACACATACATACACATGTAGAGTCACAGTAGCACGCAGCCCTTGTCCAATTGTCAAATGGCTCATTTTGCCACTCTGTTTGATTAATGGACCTTTTGGAGTCCCCAAAAAGTCCTAGTAATACAAATAAAAAGAATCATAAATATTGAATATGCTCCCAGCACCGTTAACCTTGACTCCATTTGGGGACATTCCTGCAGAAACTTGGCCTTCCGGAAAATAAATTGCAGCAGAGATTAAACAAACATGCACAGTCATGGCGACCGGGTGGGAGAGTGCCACCTGGCCCTTGTCACTTCTATAATCTGTTGTGATTAATTAGTGGAGGTGGCCTTCCTGCCAGCTCGGCAGGTGCCCCAGGGACCCTCCGTCGTGGGCAGTGCAGTCACCGAGGGGGAGAAGGGGCTATCACCCCTGGGGGCAGTACTGACCCAGAAGAATGGGCCCTGGAGCTGGTGAGACCCTCTCGGATAACAGCAGCCGGAGCTGGAACAGACAAGCAGATTCTTATATCAAAACATTCTCAGAGCATGCAAGGCGCTGGGAGCACTTTACAGCAGAAAAACATCCAACCCCATAAAAATAGGGGAGAAGAGATGAGCAGAAACTTCCTCAAGGAGGAAATACAAATGGCCAAAGGACACATGAAAAAATTCTCTGCATCACCAATCGTCAGGGAGATACAGATCCAAACAAGGAGGGACCGTCTCCCGCCACACAGACGGGCACTCGTCCAAAAGAGCAGGAACAGCCAGTGCTGGCACGGATGCGGGGAGAAGGGACTCTCCTTCCCTGTTGGTGGGATGCCGACTGGTCCAGGCTTTTTGGAAAACAATATGGACACTCCTCGAAAAACTAGGAATTGAGACCCAGCAACTAGGAATTTGACCCAGCAACTCTGCTTCTAAGGATACACCCCAAGGGCCCAAAATCAAAACGGAAAAGAGACATTTACCCCCCTGTCTTCCCTGAAGCACTATCTACAACAGCCAAAATCTGGTGACTGCCCCAGTGCCAAGAACAGTTGACCGGATAAAGAAACTATGGCGCTCCACACCACAGAACTCTCCTTGGCCACAAGAAAAGATGAAGTCGTGTGATTTGGAGCTACATGGAGGGCCCTGGGTAGTTGGTCAGAGGGAGAGAGACGTCATGAATGATCTCTCATGTGCCGGACATAAGTATGTGGTGCAGTAACGAACACCCAAAGGCCAGGAAACAGTTCGTGAGAGCTGGTGACCAGCAGGCAACCACTGAGGAGGCAGGGTAAGGAGGGGAGGGGCACGACTGCAAGGCACAGTGTGAAACCTAACCTTTAAAAGCAGCATATTGTGGAGACAGGCTGGTGGGTGGGCCCCAAGGAGTGGGGGGCGTGGGTGGAGGGAAGTGAGCACTGGTCAAGGGAGCAGCGTTGGCACATTGCATGCCTGAAACCCAGTCGTGAATGACTTTGTAAATTCACCATGACTGAATTTAAAAGAAAGGAAAAAACAAAACACCAGTCTCATGACCTCTCCAGGCTCGTGCAGAGTCAGGAGTGGGCAGCCTCCCCCATCTCCCTGTGCTTCCCGGAGCCTGGCAGTCATGCCCTCGAACAGCTCAGTAGCGGCCGTGGTCCAGAGGCTCACAGATACATCTCAGAAGAGAGCCACAAGCTGCAGAGTTGCCTCCGGACCTGTTGCCAGGCTGTCTCATCCGGGGTAATCTGGAGGGGTGTTTGAAACAAGAACCACAAAGTACCCCCAGGAGCTCTTCCCCTGCAGGTGGCACCCCGGGGGACAGCAGACAGCCTTGAAGTCACGCCCAGAGCATTCACCAGAGAAGTTCGGTGGGCTCCGTAAAGCAAACACAGTTCCCAGAGGAAGCCCAGAGAAGCACACAAAAGTGAGGATTCCTGCTGATGAGACGCCACCACTGCTGGCAGTCCGGCCACTTCCCTCCAGGCCTTTCTTACGTGCCTGTCTGAGTTACAAAGCCCAGAGGCCCATTGAACATCCGGACGTCAGGCATTCGCTGATGCATCGTGGAGTTTCTTTAACAATTTTAAACGGAGCCTTATAAACCCTCAGGGAGACTCCACTCCACGTCACACCCAAACCTCGTACCCAGCTCTGGCCCGTCTCTCCCTCCTGGGCTGCCCAGGGACTCCTAGGGACCCCAGGCTCCCGGGGCTCCACCCCTGCTCGCTGCGGGCCGGGGGGTCTGCTCTTGTCCCCGCCCCCCAGCAGTGCGTGGGCCTGTCAGATGAAGCTATGACTCTGCCCACCAGCCCGTGGGGGAGAAGAGATTGGGGGCGGGAGGGGCGTTCCCACCACGCACGCAACCACAGCCACGGGAGGCAGGAGAAGTGCCGGGGGCCCAGGGCCCTGGGCCCGTCCGCGACAGAGGGAGGCTGTTCCCTCCCTCAGCAGCACGAGGGAGACTGGCTCTCCCTGCCGACGGGCAGGCTGGGGACAGTGCAGGAAGGACAACAGGGGCACGGGCAGTTTGGTCTACAGGGAAGAACCTACGGGTGACACGGGTGGGAGCGAGGCTGAGACGGGAGAAGACACGGCCGGTGTCCGCTGGCGGCCCAACCGGCTCTGCAGTGGGACTCGGTCCTCCTCATCCTCCCTCATTACTGTGGACGTGGCTGTGTGGACGCAGGACGAATCACGTTGCTGATGTGCTCCAGGCACAGGTGCTCTTAGACGCGGGCACGCTGCGTGGGCAGGACACGCTGGCCGCTGGCCCTGCTGCTCCTCATTCCCGTCCATGACTGAGACGGACAGACAGAGCTGACGGCCTGGTGCAGAGAAGAGAACTGGCCGGCAGGGTCAGCACCGCGCCCACAGTCACCGGTCTCGGGCTGTGGTCTTCTCCGAACTGGGCACTGATGCCAGCAACGTCAGTGCCCGTCTGTGTGGTCACCCGGCAGCGTGGCCAGCTCAGGCCCTGGGCTCCCTCTCTCCCCCAGCTGCATCTCCTCGCACCACCCTTGCCCTTCCTCAGCCTCCACGTCTGCCGCAGGCGTCTCAGGACTCGCCCCGCCGTGGACAGCACCCCATGTGCCTCTGTCTGCATAGCCCAGCACGTGGCCCGAGCTGTGGGAGAGTCTGACCTCGTGAACGCTCGCAGTGGCCTCCCACCTGCAGGGACAGCTCTCTGTGTGACCGCCAGCTCTTCCCGCCACTCGCTGGAGACAGTCTCCTGTTCTCTCTTCTCCACACACAGCCAAGAGACAGATAATCAGTAACCATCGCTGAGTGAATGGCTGGGCCGGTGGCAGGTGGGCGAGCCTTTCCGTCCCAGCCCTCTGCAGCTCCCGCCTGGGCAGGGCTTCAGGGACTCGGGGGAAGCAGAGCCGCCTCCACCGGGCACCTTTGCTTTGCTCATTGCAGTGACGCGCATGTTACCTGCAGGTTTGCTTTGCTCATGTGCAGTGACGCGCATGTTACCTGCACCTTTGCTTTGCTCGTGTGCAGTGACGCGCATCACCTGCAGGTTTGCTTTGCTCGTGTGCAGTGACGCGCATCACCTGCAGGTTTGCTTTGCTCGTGTGCAGTGACGCGCATGTTACCTGCACGTTTGCTTTGCTCGTGTGCAGTGACGCGCATGTTACCTGCAGGTTTGCTTTGCTCATGTGCAGTGACGCGCATGTTACCTGCACCTTTGCTTTGCTCGTGTGCAGTGACGCGCATCACCTGCAGGTTTGCTTTGCTCGTGTGCAGTGACGCGCATCACCTGCACGTTTGCTTTGCTCGTGTGCAGTGACGCGCATGTTACCTGCACCTTTGCTTTGCTCGTGTGCAGTGACGCGCATGTTACCTGCAGGTTTGCTTTGCTCATGTGCAGTGACGCGCATGTTACCTGCACCTTTGCTTTGCTCGTGTGCAGTGACGCGCATGTTACCTGCAGGTTTGCTTTGCTCATGTGCAGTGACGCGCATGTTACCTGCACCTTTGCTTTGCTCGTGTGCAGTGACGCGCATCACCTGCAGGTTTGCTTTGCTCGTGTGCAGTGACGCGCATGTTACCTGCACGTTTGCTTTGCTCGTGTGCAGTGACGCGCATCACCTGCACCTTTGCTTTGCTCGTGTGCAGTGACACGCATGTTACCTGCAGGTTTGCTTTGCTTGTGTACAGTGACGAGTGTCACCTGCAGGTTCCAGATTTGTGCGTTCGCCTTCCCCCCGCTGATTTGCCACCAAATCGGTAGGCATGTAGGTGCTTCTGACCGACACGCTTGCGGTCACTTGGTCACTCACGGATGTGGAGAGGGGGCCGCTGGCCGTGGCTGTCCGAGCTGGGCTGCAGAACCAGGCTCCCTCTTCTTCCTGCAGCTCCTGCAGTGCACGGCCTCCGGGGGCACACTCGGCATCCGCTCCGTGCCGTGCTGCTCTCGTGCCGTGTGCGGTTGGTGGCCAAGCCTTCCAGAGGACGCCGGGGCTGCGCGGTGGCTGGCCGAGGACTGGACTGCAGACATCAGCTGAGCTTCCTCCCAGCGCAAGATGCAGTGCTGGGTCCTGGGCTCAATGTCAACACACCACGCGCTTTATCAGGCAGACACACGCAGAGTCAAACCAGGTTGTGTCTGTCATGGAAACAGTGAGACCGGAGTCCTGCCGGAGCCTGATTCTGCATCTCCCTTCACAGCGCTGCTGGGGACTTGTGGAGGCACGTTTGTGTGACCTGGTAAGGTGGACAGTGCTGGGAGGACACAGTAGCTGCTCATTTCATTAAGACGAGGCCAGTGGCTGAGACCGTTAGTGAGAAGCACTAGCCCCAGGGCAGTCTCTCGTGCTTCCTGAGACCACGCCTGCGGTGGCCAGACGCTGACCCACTGCCCACTCGGACATCACAGATCACGCTTCCCATGGTCTCCGTGCTTCCCGCGTCCTGCTGCCGAGACTTTTCACTCTTTCTCATATGTCAGCCTCCCCTGTGGAATAATCTTCGCTTTTCTCTTAAAGTATAATTTTTTGAGAACCCGTCACCTACCTGTGGCAAACGTCCTTGGTTTTTGCTAGAAAACACTCTTGTCTGGCTCTTTATTTAAAGGTTCTCTGATGGGCTCGGCCCTTCAGCACACTGAAGGTGGCACACGAGCGTGGATTTCAGAGCTGCCTCTGGACTCCCCCTTCGAGCCTCAGAGACGAGGCCCCTCCGTTCCTCTCGTCCTCCGTATTCCCAGCTGAGGGTTATATTCCCATCTCACCCTGCCCTCCCTGACGCCAAGCCTCGTTCCTACTTTATTCCCCTCCTTCTGTTCCTTGTGAGGTAATCTGCACAACTTCCTCTCCTTGATATTCCAGTTCATGAACTCTCTCTTCAGCTGTATCTGATCAGTTGAAACCATTCACTGAATGGTTCACTGCAGCTTTTATATATATATTTTTGCTTCCTAAAATGATTTCAGTTATTTTTTAAATAGTTGAGGTTGTTTCATTTTTAAAGCTTATCTTTGAAATGTGGTAAAAAGTGTAATTTTATCATCTATGGCCGCTAGATCCTGAAGTCTTTTCACATCCGTCTGTGCTCTGCTTCTGCTATTTCTGGCTCATGGGATGCTATTTTCTTTTATTATTAACAATCCCAAATCACATCATCTTACATTCTTCGGGAAATCCTTTGAGACGTAATATGAAGTTGCGTTTCTTGGGAGGGAATTTCCGTTTGTTTCTGCCAGGTAGTTCGAACACACCGTCCCTTAGATCCACGCGCTGTGAGATTCATGGGCTTGAGGGGTTTGTGTGTTCACGACGAGCCAAATGTGAACTAGGAATTCAGTTCACAGTTGCGTTGTGGTTACAGCTTCAGGGGCTTTCCCTTTTCTCCCCACACTTGGCACCCGGCTCCCCACCTCAGTGGCCCCCAGCTGTGCCATAGGACTTAGGGAAGCCGCAGAAGCTACGACCCAGGGCCCCAGCACCAGACTTCTCCCCGGGAAATAGTTCCCGCCTTCCTCGTGCCCCTGCGGCCACTTCCTCTTAGATTTTTGGCCACGTCCCCCTCCGCCTTTCCCGCTTAAGGTTTGGAAAGTTGAACCCTGCGGCCTGTCAGCAGTGGACGGGACCTGGTTCCAGAGCAGGCCCACCCACCTCTCCCTCGGCCCCTCCCACAGCCCCCGCGTGCCTGTAGCTCGAGTCTTAGCATCGCTCCCTGCCCTGGAAAGCCCCACGCGTCTCACTTCAGTCAAGTTCACATTGTCACAGGCCCTGGAGTCGGCGGGACCTGGTGTGTCCGAGAGGCTAATGGTTCTCAGAGGTAGACGTGTCCATGTGCGGGCAGTGAGGTGGCCCCTGGTCATGCTAATTCCCCAGGCTCCCCACCTCAGCTGCCCCACAGACGCGTCTTAGACCCTCTCTTCCCGCCGGCCTTTCCCTGCCCCTCTAGCCTAACGCTTGTCCAGCCTCCCGTTGGGCTCTGCGGCAGCCCAGCTGGGGGACAGACAGCGGCCAACAGTGCTCCCTCTGAGAGCACTCTAGGCCTGTCCCCACGGAGCAGAGTCCTCGGGAAGGACACGTGGAGGTTTCAAGGCCATCGTGCAGACCCTGGAGAAGGAGGATGGGGGGCCACGAGGATTCGTCTCCCCCACTCCCCATCAGCACCAGTCCGGGCCACCTTGAGACGACGCCCTGCCCCACCCACAGCCTAGACCCCAAACTGCTGGTCCAGTCAGCCCTGCAGAGACAGACCCCCAGGCCTTGCCTGAGAAACAAATATTTTTATATTGCATTAAATTTTAGTTTGCACTTGGATCTCATCATGGCAATAGCCATGTCTTACCTGTCGTCAGTAAAACTTAAACGAATTCTGTGCTGATATATATTTTGGAGTTTACATGAAATAGGTAAGGTCTACATATGTCAAAAAAAATCCCCTCACTCTTTCTTTAAAAACTGGTTTACGAAGTTGTGCGTTTGTTCCAGGCATTCAGTGTTCCGACCCCAACCCCACTACCAATCGTCTCCAATTCTCCCACCACCCCTTAAGCCCGCCCCCATAGCAGGCTCACAAAAACTTACTTTATATGGCTTGTTACCAATAAATTCCTAACAGAATGATAAAAAAAATCCCTTAGAAGAAAATGAGTGAAAATTGTTGTATTTCGCCATGGGGACATTAAATCCTTGTCTGGGGGATTACTAAGATGTTGTGACAGAGTTCAGCCTTCAGTGTTAATGAAGTCAGTCAAGACTGGCTGGCTTCTACCAGTCCCACCTCACCTGCGTCTGGTTTGCCCCTACTGGGATGTTGGTGTTGCAGAGTTTGGAGGCCTGGCGTGGCACCTTTGCAGACACCCCAGAAAGCCCAGGAGTTTTATCTGGGTGGTACAACTGGAGTGGCTTCAGGGTGTGGGTGTGACTGTTGGGGCTTTCAGAAGTACAGGAGGGGTGGGGAGGAAGTCCATCCCGACTCCGAGGAAACCTGGAGATTTCAGTCACAGGCCCTGTGTGCCGAGATCTGAGCCTTCAGGAGGTTAATTTCCCCGGGAGGCTCAGTCCCGAGATGACAGAGTGTGGAAGCCAGAGGCTGCCGGGGCTGTGTTTGGGCGGACCCACACCCCTCTGGAGAGCCCCAGATGTCTCAGCTGGGAACAGGTGTCGGAGAAGGCTTTACAGCGTTGATCTCTGTCCATATTTATTTACGAGTCTCTGGAGCAAGGCTGGCAGCTGGGCTTACGGGGGCAGGGTGGCTGGAGGGAGCTATTTCTAGGGTTACCTTGAGCCCATCGTCCTTCCAGATTTTTTTTTAATTTTTATTTTATTGAATCACCATGAAAAAATGTTACAAAGCTTTCAGGTTTAAGTCTCAGTCATATAATGATCAAACCCCCATCCCTTCACCAGTGCACCTGTTCCCCCACCAAGAACCCCAGTATACCCCCCTCCCACCCCCCCACCTGAGTGGCTAATGGTCTTCACTTTATTCTCTCTATACTTTGAATACATTCAATATTTCAACAGAGAACTCACTATTATTATTTGGGATTTCCCCCCAACAATCAAACCTGCTGAAAAGGCATCATTTGATAATGTGTTTTCCATTGCTGAGAATGAAGATTATATGAGCTCTTTGGTTTTGGATTTCTGATATTTTAGCTCAGTTCACAGTCTAGATGCATTTCTATAAGAAGCTGCTGGGTGCCAAAATGGGTTAGTGGACCTCCCGGATCATAGTCTTTTTTTTGTTTTGTTTTGTTTTTGGGTCACACCCAACGATGCACAGGGGTTACTCCTGGATCTTCACTCAGGAATTACCCCTGGCGGTGCTCAGGGGACCATATGGGATGCTGGGATTAGAACCCGGGTCGGCCACGTGCAGGGCAAACGCCCTCCCCGCTGTGCTATCGCTCCAGCCCCCCGGATCATAGTCTTTAAGGAGCAGAGGGGCCGTGTCGTGCTCCGGATCACGTCCTTCCAGATTGGCCCTTAAATAAACTCTCTTTTCTCCTCACGTGACTCGTTTACGTTGTTATCATTTGTTGAGGGTCATATCCAATGCTCAGCGCTTACTCCTGGTTGATGTTCAGGGATCAATCTTGGGCTCAGGGGACCGTACGGGGTGCAGGGACTGGAGTTTACATGAAACAGGTAAGACTTACATGTATCAAAAAAGTTTCCCCCACGCTTTCTTTAAACACAGGTTTAAAGTGGTTTACAAAGTTGCTCCTGATTCGTTACAGGCATTCACTGTTCCAGCACCATCCCCCACCACGGTCGCCTTCCTTCAGCACTGTCGCCAGCTTCCCAGCCACCCCCAATCCTGCCCCCCCTGCAGCCCCCTGCGTCAGCCGCCTGCAGGGCAAGTGCTCTGCCCACTGTGCTCTCTCTGGCCCTCACGCAACTCTTCTCTGAGCATTTAGCCTTCCAGCGCCCTACGAGGATGGACTGTGGTCAGTGGCCTGCACTGCGCGGGCTACTGGCTGCCCCAAAGTGTGGGTCCCCTCTTCCCGCGTGACTTCGTACAGGTCACTCAGCCTCTCTGTACCGAGCAGGCTGTGCAGAATGGGACGAGTTTTAGTGGTAAACGTTGGTTTTCAGAGTCGCGAGGGCCGAGGAGAGCGTGTGACTCTCGTCCGGCAGAAGGAAGCGAGTCAGCACGAGCAGGGGAGTGTCATGGACGGACAGGCCTACCCAAGCGGAAGCCTGAGGGGCGTGCAGGGGCCCTGCTGCCTCTCCGTGGCTCCCTCCCTGCCCCTGGCGCGCCCCCGTGTCTGCTTGCTGCCCCAGGCCCTGTGGCACGCGTGTCCCGCTGGGGCCTCATTCTGCGCAAGCTCTGACCGTGAGTGGCTGGCACAGGCCGCCGGCCATTTGCTACGCGTGGTGCCTCTTCCCCGTGGGGCGTCCATGGAGGGTCAGGCACGACCCTGTCCTCCAGGGCACTTCACAGCCTGGACAGGGTCGTGCAGTGTCTGACCCCCGCTCTCCACACTAGCTGGGCTGGGCACCGGGGCAGCTGTGGGCCCCCACGGGCGACAGATTCAGAAGCCACCACGCAGGCCAGGGGCGGGGCCTTAGCGGGCACCACGCAGACACCGAAGTTGGGGACTGGCACCTGGGACCCGACCAGGAGGGACACAAGGACGGGGGCCGGGGAAGGGACGAAGGCGCCTCCAGGCCATCAGCACGAGCAGGTTGCAGACCGCTGGCCTCTGGGCTGGGGGTGCCCGCCTCGGCGGCGAGGAGTGGACGCCTCGGGTAAGGAGCCGGAGGGCGGGTGGGGGCGCAGTTCCCGCCACACACACCCCCTCATTTACACGGGCCGAGGGGGCTTGGTCCTCAACCGAGAGGCGCCAGCTTGCCCAGGCCGCAGCTTCCTCCCAGCGCGGGGTGGAGTGTGATATGAAATACATGTTCCCGCTCATTGCCATGTGTGTGTTAGTTATCATTAACAGCCATTATAACTTTTTCCCAGTGGCAATTACATTGATATTACTATATCTAAATCAAAGGGGACATCGCGGCAATTACTGTCATCAGTTGATTGGGAACCACCTAATTTTTAAGTGACACTATTTTCTTATCAGCACGATGATTTCCCTTTGCAGTAAATAATACACCAGGAGAGTTGTGCAACCCGGCGCGTGCTTGGTTGTGCTTGCAAGGAGGAGCATGTGACATCAGCATTTTTTTTTTTTAATAAGCAGAAAATGTATCTACCTTGCTCGGAGGGAAGGATCATGAAAGGGAGACGGGTGCCCGAGGGCTGGGCTCACCACCCTCTGCTGCAGCAGGTGGGCGCGGCGGGGAGGGTGGTGGCAGTTGGGCGCCCACCGCGCCCCTGGGCAGAGAAGCCCCCACTCGCAGGGCGAGTCCCAGTGGGGTCCGCCAGGCCCCCGAGGGGCAGCAGAGACTCAGGGACCCTCTTCTCCCGGGGAAACCTCCCCAAGGGCAGGAGACCTGGGCTCGCCCGCGTCCCCCTTCCCTGCTCCGAGCTCTGTCCCTTCTCTGGGAGTGACATTCGTCCCCACTGGGGTGACGCGGAGTCCAGCTCCCAGGCCCTGGCGCCAGGGGGCCCGACCCCTCTGTGGGTGCCTTCCCTCTCCCCGATGGACCTGTGCTCTCTCGCTGGCCCATGGGAGCGGGGGCCTGGCATGGCTGGGCATGACGGCAGGGTCCTGCGGGAGGGTCACTCCCCGGCCCTGGTCTCAGGCGTGTCCCTCGCCCTCTCCGCTCTGTGGCCCCCATAAAGCCCGTCCCCAGGAGGACTGGTGCATCGTGGGCGGGGTCTCCCCTGCACCCCCTGCACGATGGGGGTTGTCCAGGACCCGCCTGTGTCCACTGCGTGAAGCTGCCTCGAGGTGGGCAGTGAGCAGTCTGGGCCCCATGTGGCCGGCGCTGGCAGCTCTCTGCGGGGACCCCCTGGCGGTCTGCAAGGACGCAGAGCCCGAAGGCCGGGCGGGACGGCCGGGGCCGCCCAGAGAACTCCAGCAGGCCGGCAGCAGAGGTGGCGTCTGCGCCTTTGTTGGGCGTCCGGCAGCCCCCGGGTGCTCTGAGGACGCCGGTGGCTGGCGTGCAGCAGCGTCAGTGGGCTCCATCCACCAGGGACCTGTGGTGCTGCCACGGCCTGGGCGTCCCTCCAGACCCTGCAGCCCTGGGGAAACAGCCCGACCTGGGGACGAGCCGGGACGGCCCCCAATGTCGACAGGAGCTGCTGAGCGGTGCCCTCATGCCCACTCTCTGCCCCGGCCTCAGTCTTCCATGGCCGCGTGGCACGGGGGGCGGGGGGGGGTGACGGGCACAGACCTCACATCCTCTCTCCACGGAAGCTTCCGGGGTCAGAGAGGTGCAGGGCCGGCCTCGATGACCACAGCAGTGGTGCCCGGCGGAGCGTGAGAGGGCCTGGGACCGTGGATGCCCTTTCCCGGCCCGAGACTGCCTGGACACCCCCCAGCGCCCGCTGATGTGCCCAGAGGTGAGCACTTAGTCCTCCAGAAGTGACTTGCAGTGGCAACCCTCGAGACCACCCAGTTTCCAGGTGTGACCCCCGGCCCCCGGGGCGGGGGAGTGGGGTGCCTTGGCCACGGTGGCGGCGGCCTCTGACCACACAAAGGGCCTGCGTGGGGAGGTGCATCTCCGGCCGCTGGGGTGCAGGAGGGCGGCAGGAAGGGGCGGCCGGGAACAGCCGCCTCGTGTCACCCCGCCACAGGCAGCTCTGGTCCCCAGGCCCACAGGGACGTGCTCTGGGCAACCCCCGGGCGGGGAGGTCGGCCCGGAAACACAGGGCAGAGCCAGGGACACCATGGGGAGGTCAGACGGACTCAGCTGTTGAGACTGGAGAGCGCGGGCCGGAGCGGACACACTTGAGTGGACACAGGAGGGCCACAGCTGCGTGACCCTCAGGCGGGTCATCCGCTTGCCCACACTGGGCTTCTCACCAGCCGGTGGCCGTCGGGGGCGGGTGCTGGTGGGATCCGAGGCCAAGTGTCAAGGCGTGAGACCAGCCGGCTGGCTCGAGGGTGGGGCGGGCCCCCTGCCGGGGCCTCCATCCGGGGCCCCGAGTCAGAACTAGGCTGTCCCCGAGCCCCAGCTCCCCCCCAGCCCCGGACTCCCCACTGTGCAGGGGACAGGTGACGGCACATCTCCGCAGGACGCCCTCGCCCGGAGCCGCCCTCCCTCCCCTGACCATCCACGCTGCCACCCCAGTGGCCACGGGACACAGCTTGGCCGTCACGCAGGGGCACGAGGCCGGGCGGGAGTGGACAGTGGCTCCTGAGAAGCCCCAAACAATGATTGTTTTTTTTTTGGGGGGGGTCACACTGGGCAATGCACAGGGGTTACTCCTGGCTCTGCACTCAGGAATTACCCCCTGGCGGTGCTCAGGGAACCATATGGGCTGCTGGGAATCGAACCCGGGTCGGCTGCGTGCAAGGCGAACACCTTACCCGCTTTGCTATTTCTCCAGCCCCCCAAAACAATGATTCTTAATCACTGTTATTTTGGGGGGAAGGGGAGGGCAACGTTCCCTCGGGTGTCCTGGAAACAGGGATAAAGATCCTGGCCCCCCGCCCCTGCCCCCCGCCCCCCGCCCCCTCTCCTGCTCGTTGCGAGAGCACATTGGGAAGGAGCTGCTAGAACAGACTCCGGCTGGCAGTAGACACTCAGGACAGGCGAATCCGTGATTTCAGATCTTGGCTTCTGAAAAATGATCCTAAATCTTAATTTGGGGCCACAATTGGGAAAAAAAAATCAGTCCCCCAAATCCTCACTCTCAAAAAAATAAATAAAAGTAAAAGCAAACGAAAACGGAAAAGAATTTAGAGACAAGCATTGAGTCTCTTAAACCAGTGCTCTGAGTCCCCAACGGCCTAGCATGGATGGATGCATCCAGGGGCCATGCCACTGGCCGCGTCACAGGTGGGGCCACGGTGGGCGATGCCTGGATGCTTGCAGGCTCCTCTGTCCCCACAGACAGGCGTGTGCTGGACGTCCTTTCTCTCAGTGCCCCGCCCTGCTCTGGGAGGAACGCCGAGAGCAGGAAGCCCAGGCTGGCGGGCAGCCCAGGAAGGGGTTAAAGCGCGATGAACACAGCCATATAAACGCCACCAAATAAAAGCCAGAAACAGGAAGCCCGAACGCCCGTCTCTCCGGCAGGCTGGGCCTTAAACGCCATCATTTGTCAGGTTTCCAGCGGCTGGCGGGGAGCGGAGCAGGGCCCGCGCGGTGTGGGGACGCCACCTCCTCATTAGCCGGAATGTTCCTTAAGTACATAACGCGGGAGCTCCATTTTAATAAGCAGCAGCTCCTTGTCACCGCGCTTTCATTAGATAAATGCTGGATGCCGTGCTAATGGCCAGGCACAGGGCTGAGCCTGCCCCCTGCTCCGGACCCCGCCACGCCGCGCGGGAACTTCTGCCGTCCTTGGCAGGCGAGTCCACGCCGTGTGCGCGTCCCCATGCTCCCTCCGCGCCGACTCCTGGCTCTGTGCTCGGGGATCGCCCCCCGTGCCACCATCCCCCGGTCCCTGCACGGCAAAGGACTGTGCAGCCAGAGAGGCCGACCTCAGCCCAACGCCGCCATCTGGGCCACAGAGTCCCGCCCCGGCACTGTGCTCGGGAGGAGGGAGGGGTGTCCGCATCCTCCACCCCCCCCCGCGCTCGCCAGGGACAGCCCAGCGGGCACTGGGGGCCCAGGCGCTTCCCACCCTCTAGGCCCCCAGTCCAGGGCCCTGAACAAAGCCCGTGACCACGTGGCCGGGGACGCCCTCGGCGTGTGGAACGCCCGGTCTGGGGGCGCGGGCAACTCCCGGCACCCAAGGCACGCCTGCAACACGGCCCCGATGACGCCGAACTCGGACCCTCAATTTACAGATTTTTTTTTAAAGAAAGAGGGGGATGAACACCCCCAAACTTTGCACATATTTTTAGCATTATCTGAACGGGCAGATGCGTCCGTGAGTGTTTTTAAGAATAAATGAGAACAGCATGCGGGCGCCCCGTGTTTGGGGAAGGAGGGTGTGAGGGTGCAGGTTTTACTGGAAACCTGGACGTCTGAACTTCTTCCCCTCTAACATAGCTGAATTTAGTGGATCCCCCCAACATCGTAAATTTCTGCCGCTTCAGGGATGCGTCCGCTAAGGGGCTGCTCTTTCATCTTTATTACCCACATTAAAATGAAAGAAACAAGGCACCGGGTTCAGAAGCAGCCGAGGCTGGGTGGGGCAGGGGCGCCCGCGGGAGAGATGAACCCCTCGGCCGGCCAGGCCCTTCGCAGTGGACTCCCGAGCTGGGCCCAAGGCGGGTGGACCCTGCAGCCCGCTGGGCGGCCCCTGGCCCTGGTGAGGACACGAGGCTGCGTGTACCGGGCCACTGCCCTTCTCATCACTCACGCACCCCGGCAGCACTGGCCTCGGGTTCGATTTGTCTTGAGTGCGGGGTGACGCTCGGCGGGGTCCATAATCTGGCAGCTATTTCCGTGACACTTCTCTTCCGCGCAGCCATAACGCTCAGCCGGGCCATTACCGGGCGCCGTTTACCATATAAATTGTATTGTTGGGCACGCGAGCAGCTACATTAGGTACCTGGGAATGAGCAGAGCTTGTAAAACAGACCTAACGGTTTGCAGCAGGGGGGCGCGCGGGCCCCTCCTCGGGAGGAGAGACGGATGGCCCAGGGGCTCCCCAGGCCCCCCCCACCCCTCACTTTCCTCTCTCTGGAGCCCGCTGGACCGCCCGGGAGTCCCGAGACCTGGAACCAGCCCCGGGTGCCTGGGGGGAGGGGGGGTCGGGCACGGGCAGGGAAGGCATCAGCCTGGCTTTCCCATGGGTGACCGCAGGGACTGTCTCACGCTCCCAGAAGTGGGGGCAGGAGGCCATGGCTGTGACTCTGTCACTTCCTCCAGGGTGGGGTGTGGACTGTGCACCCAAGAGCCCCCCACTGTGGACCACCCTCACTCCCACCGTCCTGGGCCTCCGCCCTGACTTGGTGATCCCTCCCACGCCTGCCTTTTTCTTACAGAAGCCCCCTTCCACCTAAAGACTTCCTAAAGACTCCCTGCCCAGAGCTCTGCGGGTGATCCACGCGAAAGTCGCGAAAGTCGTCAAGGAGATGAGGCTTCCTTGAAGCAAGGGCTGTGCTCCTGGGCTGTGTTTCTCCCAGCAAACATTGGGGAGAACCCCTTGGGGGCTGTGGCTCGGGAGAAACGGTGTCCCCCGGAAAGGCGCCGGACCTCAGCGCCCCTCCCAGGTCTCTGCTCGCTCGCACGAGGCCAGACCCCGCCCCCCACGGCAAAGGCCGCGGGAACTATTTTTAAGACCTATTTTAAAATCTCATCAAGCTAAAGACATGCTGCTTCGATCAGATCTTGCATCAGGAATTCATTTGGTTCTCTGGAACAATAAAGTCTGAGGCTGTCCTGTCTCAGGAGCCGAAAGAACGGGAGGGTTTTACCTCGGGCCGTCGGGGAGACTTTCATTAGCACATTTTTTTCCCCCAAAGAGAGGGGGAAAATGGGTAGGGGAGAAGAAAAGAAAAAGGGAAACCTATTCATTAGTGCTTTACTCCTGTTTTAAGGAAGAGCGCAACCATTTCCAACTAAGGAGACATTGATTTGAGAAATCCTGGGGCCTGCACCGCGGCTTCCTGCCCCTCTGATTTACGCCACCGCTGGCTTTTACAGCTTGCTGCTGCCGACAGAGGCAGGTAATTCCACGACAATTTTCCCCGTGTTTTTCCCCGTGTACATGTAATCGACGGCCCGGAACACCGACTCCAGGCCGAGGAACTTGCCCTTGGGGTCCACCTCCCCCAGGTCCACCTGGCAGGCCAGGTCCCCGCGGGCACTCAGCTGGAGCAGGTGGTCCACGGCCGCCCGGTACTCGGACAGGTAGTGGTTCAGGAAGAAGCCGTGGATGCTGGCCGACTTCCGCAGCAGCTTGGCGGGCAGGGCGCCCGCCTTCACGGGAGACAGGCCCGAGGTGCTCTGGTAGCCGGAGATGAAGCCGATCACCAGCAGCCGGCCGTGGGGAGCCAGGGCGTCCACCGCCACGTCGAACACGGGCCCGCCCACGGACTCGTACACCACGTCCACGCCCGAGGGGTACTCCCGCTTCAGCACGTCGGCCAGCGGCTCTGCCCGGTAGTTGATGGGCCGGTCGCAGCCCAGCGACCGCAGGAACGCACACTTCTCCTCCGAAGAGCAGGTCCCGATGACGTGGCACTTGGCCCTCTTGGCCAGCTGCACCGCGAACTGGCCGGTGCCCCCAGCGGCCGCCGTCACCAGCACCTTCTTGCCCTCCGACAGCTGCCCCAGCCGCTCCAGGCTGATGTAGGCCGTGGCCCCGCTCAGCAGCAGAGGCAGAGTCTCGGGCCGCACGTCCGGCACTGGGGTGGCGGTGCTGGCGGTGCTGGCGGGTACCACCGTGTACTCGGCAAAGGAGCCGGGGCTCAGGTAGGCCACGGGTTGGCCCACCGCAAACCTGGCGCTGGCAGAGAGGCCCAGGGCCACCACCTCGCCCACGCCTTCAAAGCCGATGTCAAACGGGGGCCGGACAGAAGGGTCGTAGCGGCCGGCCGAGTAGTTGATATCGGACGCGTTCACCCCGACAAATCTAGACAGAAACAGACAGAGACGTCAAGACGTTTTCTCTCTCCAGGCCCCTCTCCTCCCCTCAGACGGAGCCCGCCGGCTGCACTGTCTGACGAGAGCCGGCGAGACACCCCAGACAGACTGTTAAAAAAAAACCCAAAACTGGTCCTGGTGTTCAGCTATAAAAAATACTAAGAAATTAAGTATTAGGTCAGCTGTGATTTGCAATCCAAGTTTCGGTATATTTAATTCTTGGGCGAATTTGGGAATAATTTCGCACGACTTTAAACACCAGATTATTGATTTCCATCCTCTTTCCAAAGGAGAAACCAACAACAACAAAAGCAGCCGACCCCCTCCCCTCCGGCTCCCCACACGCCAACTTCACGGGGAGTCATGAGTTGAAAATTAATTGGCCTCTTAATGAAGATGCTAAAAACAACAGTGGGATAAAATATATTCCAAGGAGTAGACTCGTATTGATCCTGGCAACAATTTAACACTTCAGATAATAATAGTAATGACAATGATAATAGTAAGGATTGATGTGACGAGTGAGGTCGCTGGCTGTTCCCACCGCTGGGGACGGCAGCAAATTCCCTTCGTGATGTAACAATGACCAGTGTGCAAATATGCATTTTGATTAATTGAACAAAAATTGTCTCATAAGGGTAGAGCAATTTTTATGGCACAGTCAACATTTTACAGGCCTTCCCAGATGAAAAGGAAAGCAAACCTTCTCTGTATCCCAACAAGAAGCAGAGACACGGGCTGATGAGGACCAGCTGAGCATTTGCACTCTGGTATCCAGAGTCAATTTAATTGCGAGGCTAGTATTTCTACCAGCTTTTTTTCATCCCAGGCAACCTCATAACACAAATATCTGGATACATAAGGCCCAAAGGCCATCCGCCCGGGCTGGGGGCGGTGGGCGGACAGAGCAGGGGGCCTTGAGGACGTCATTTCCACCTGCGGGGACCCGGAAGGTGCCTGTCTTCGGGCAAGGCTGGTGGTGGGCTGTCCTGGAATAACCCACTTGGACGGGCCGGAATCTGCCGGGCACTGCCCTGGACACCCCTTGGGCCCCCAGGACGCCCCTCTCGCGGGTCTGGCCGTGCACGGGACAGCCCGGGGAGCACAAACTCCGCTGGGTCTCCAGTCCAGGCCCTCCCTGCAGCGACACTTCAGAGGCGCCTCAGTGATTCCAGCGGGAGCAGCGCGGGCTGGGTGCGGGGCCACTCTGCGCGCCGGGCTGGGCCGGCTTCCCTCCAGGCCTGGCTCTGGGCCTGCAAACCACCCTGACGCTGACCCTCTTGACCGCGGGGCCCCGCCAGAACGCTCCAGTCTCAGCTCCTTCCCAGGGCCCTCGCACCCCGGGCCCCCTCCCACCCCATTGTCTACAGCAACCCTCCCCCCGGGGGTGGCGGGGATGCCCGGGTGGGGCGGGTCCTCCCCAGCCCACGAAGCGGGGCGTGTGGGGGTTTGGAAAGGGAGGGACGCTGCCCCCCTGCGCCACTTCCCTGGCAGGCGGCTGGCGCGCTCGGAGAAGGAGGGCAGCGCGCGCCCAGGCGGCGTCCAGGGAGGCCCCGGGCCGCTGGGGGCGGGCGAGGGCGACCGCAGGAGACGGGCGCACCGGGAGGTGACCTGGGGCTCGGCGGGGCGTGGGGGGCTGCGGGGTGAGGGGGCCCGGGACCCCCGGCGCGCGCCCCGTCCGCCCCGCCGCAGCCTGCCTGGTGCGCGCGGGCCCCGCTCCCCTCGAAGCGCCCGCACGCCGCGTGTCCAGGGCCGCCCGCGACCTCGGCCTGCGCGGGGCCGGCTGGGGGCCCGGCCTGCTCCGCACCCCACCGCAGCGTCCCGGCGCTCCGGGCCCCGCGCCTGGCCCCGCGCCCGCGCCCGGTCGGGGCTGCGCGGCCTTACCTGGGCCCGGGGACGCGGCGCGCGCGGCCGGGCGCTCCCCGCGCTCCGGGGCCAGAGGGTGAGCGCGACCCCAGCACGGCGGGGCGTCCGCATCCCCTTCCCCAGAGGCGGCGTTCGCGGGGCGCGCGGGCGGCCTGGGCCCGGGCACCCGCTGGGGACGGGCTCCGGAGCCCCTGGAAAGGCGCGCGCCAGAGCCCTCGGCTTCCCACCCGGGAGAGTGCGGGTCCCCCTCGTCATGCTCAGGACAAACCCCTGACTCGCTGGAAAGGGGCGGGGAGCTGCGTTTCTCCCTACAACAAAAACAGCCCAAACTCTCAGAATGACAATAAAAAACACCACCCGTGATGCAAGCCTGGAGCGAAAGCCTTCCGTGCTGGGAAGCAGGGCCGTCCTGAAGAAACAGAAAGAAAAAAGAAAAAACAAAGGGAGCAAAAGGAGGAAGAAATAAAATGGAAAGGGAAGGGAAGAAAAGGGAAAGGGAAAGGAGGGAAGGGGAAAGGGAAGGGGAAGAAATGGAAAAGGAAAGGGAAGGGAAAGGAAGGGAAAGGAAGGGAAGGGAAGGGAAGGGAAAAGGGAAAGGAAGGGAAAAGGGAAAGGAAGGGAAGGGAACGGAAAGGAAAGGGAAAGGAAAGGAAAGGAAGGGAAGGGAAGGGAAGGGAAGGGAAGGGAAGGGAAGGGAAGGGAAGGGAAAGGAAGGGAAGGGGCAGGGGAGGAAGGGAAGGGACAGGCGCGGGGCTGCAGCGTCAGCAGGAACGCGGCCCCTCCCAGAGCTCCAGACCCAGCCGTTCATCAACGCCTTCCTCCCTGCCCCCCACCCCCTGCCAGTCCCACAAACTCTTGGCTCCGTTATCTTAGGCTCTAGCAGAAAATCGTTAGAAATATTTGGAAACGAAATATTGTGTCATGGTCTTACTGAAAAAAAAAAAAGAAAAGAAAAAAAAACAGCTAAAAATTGTGAGGACCGAGGGACCAACAGAAGAGGCTGGACCAAGGGTGCTTCTCTCCCTTTCTGTTTCCTCTCTGAGGCTGGCACCAGGTGCCAAGTAGTCCGGGACAGCTGCGAGAAGGGGTCCAGGACCTGTCCTCACACCTCCCCAAAGGACCCCCAACCTCTGGCGCCTTGGTGCTTTCTGCGGAGAAGCAGAGAGCTGGAATAAATGGCCCGCTGAGGGGAAGCCAGAGGCCGCGGTGCCGCCCAACCTTTGCAAAAAGAGCAGGTTTTATTAGGAGATAAAAGAGAAGAGCTGGTTTAACATTTTCATGCAGTTTACACTATTCCGGGGAGACCCAGCCAGGGATGAAAATGTACTAACCTGCAGTGAATTATAAAGGGTCTATTCTTTAAAAGAAAGAAAGAAAGAAAGAAAGAAAGAAAGAAAGAAAGAAAGAAAGAAAGAAAGAGGAAAAAATCTGCCTAAGGCCACCTCCATGAATATGGTTTTCAAGGCGATAAAAACAAGGATGTTTTTGGAGCTGGAGCTAGTTTTTCAGCAAAATATGCAAGAGGCAAAGATTCTGCCTGCCCGCCCCCACGCCACCCACCCCTGCAGAAAACTGCCCCCTGCGTTTCACCCTCAGATCTCAGGGAGAGGGTGTATAAGAATCCGTGATATTTATTTACTAAAGGGATTCTTGGCAGAAAGGCAAGAGGCAGGACCCCAAAGCTCCCCAAAGTGAGGGGCCGAGGCCTGGGGCATTCTGATCTCTGCTTTCTGGGGCCTCCTGCCAGCAGCGGGCGGCTCGGGGAGAGGGAGCAGGAAGACACCACTCAGTGGGGACCCTGCGTCCCTCCCACCCCGGGGCTGTGGGCGCCCTGCCCTCTGCCCCCCTGCCCTCCCCCAGGCCCCCCCTGCTTCTCCCGGGGCTCCAAGGCCAAGTGTGGGACTGGAGCAGACGAGGAGGCAAGGCTCCGGGTCGGGGTTTCTCAGGTGCTGCTGGACTCCCAGCAGGCCCCAGGCTCTGTGTGCGCTGGGCACGGGCAGCCAGCCCCGCTTCTGAACTTGGCACGAGGGCCAGGGCGCCACCCAGCAAACTTCTCAAAGTTGGCAGCCCCCCTGTGCGAGGTGCTGGGTCTCCCCACCACATCCCGCCCTGGGCTCACTCTGGTGCTGGCAGATCCCGGCTCGCTCGGGGCCATGCCACTGGCCGCTCCAGGAAGGCACGCTGGGTCCCCGGGCTTGGCAGGACACTCTGCACTCTGCAGGGCACCGCCTAGGACACAGTTCCAGGCAGAGCCTGACCCTCCCCCCTCGGGACGCTGGTGCCACCTCTGCCCCTGAGCGAAGGCGGCGCATAGCCCGGATGCCCTGGGCGGCCAGCCGCGGGCTGCGGGAGAGGCCCGGCCCGCCTGCCGCCGCACCAGGCCGCACACACCCGGGAAGGGCCAACGTTCCGGGGTCACGGAGGTGGACACTAGGGTCAAGCAAGCCACCGGAGGTCGCAAAATTGGCTGGCCAAGGCAGTCAAGCGCCCACCTCTTCCCCAGGCTGCGGCCGGGGTCACCTGCTACGTGCCCGCCCGGCCCCGCGGGGCACAGCCGAGTAGAACCGCGCTGACAGCGCCGGGCGCGCCGGGGGACCGGGACGAGGCCCCGCGGGGCCAGGCGGCGGCTCCGCGGGGACAGCGGGCGGTGGCGGCTGGCCTCCGGCCTCCAGAGCGCGTTACCTCCAAGTCGCCGCCGTGCGCGTCCGGGGCGGGCTCGGGGGTCCCCGGCGAGGGCAGGAGCCGCGGCGCGCCGGGCGGGCCGGCGGGGCGCCTCCCCGCCGAGGTCTCCGCGGTTTTATTTGGGGCGCGGGCGGGGGGGCGGAGGGCGGGCGGGGGTAGGGGAGGGGAATCCCGAATTCCAATCGCCCCGGGTGCGGGGGGCGCGGGCGCGCGCGGCTCACCGGTTCCGGACGAGCAGGTCTCCGTCCCCGGGGAGCGGCACCGGGCAGTCCCGGCGCAGGGTGACGGCCTCGCGGAAGTCGGGGCTCAGCCGGGTCACCAGCAGCTTCTGCATGGTGCGGGGGATGGCCGAGCCCTGGAAGTCCAGGAAGTGGCGGGCGTAGGACAGGTCCACGATGGCCCTCCGCATGGCCCCGTCGCCGCCGCGGCCCGCGCCCGCCCGCGCGCGCCCTGCCCGCCGCGCGCCCGCCGCCCCGGCCGCCGCCACCGCCGCCGCCGCTCCGGGATCTTTGTGTCCGGGGCGGAGGCCGCCGAGTGGCCGCGCCGCTGCCCGCCCGGCCCCTTCCTCCCCGCGCCCGCCGGGCACCGGATATGCCCGCCCAGGGCGCGCTCGGGGCCGGGGCCGGGGGCGGCCCGGAGCCGGCGGCCGCGTCCTCGGAGCTGCGCGTCGCCGGGCGGCCGTGGAGGCGCCTCCCCTTCCCGTGCGGAGCGTTCACTTCCTTGCAAGGTGGTACGAATCAACCCCGAGCGCGGCCCGGCCGGGCGCCCCGCCGCGCCGCCGCGCCCCCCGCCCGGCCCGCCGCGGCCCCGGCTCCCGGCCCGGCCCGCGCCAAGTTGCGGGAACTCCGCGGCGGGCCGCGTTTTTGGCCGGCGCCGCGCGTCCCTCCCCCCGGCACCCCGCCCCCACCGCGCCCGCCGCGCGCGCCCCGCACCCCGGGGCCGGACTCCCCGCGCGCGGCCCGGCCCGGCCCGGCCCTGGGGGGCGCCCCGAGGGGGGCATGCCCGGGGCACCGCTCGGACTCGGAGCCGTGTCGGGGAGGCGCGGACACCCCCTTCGGTGGCCGGGCTGGAAAGTT
>NC_073303.1:379250841-379336145 GCF_027595985.1 Sorex araneus
AGTGTATTAGCAATTTTGCACATTGATTTATGGCGGGGAGCAGCTCCTCCCGAACAGTTATTAGCTGCTGATTAAATGTGCCTATGCCCGGCTAAGGGTGGATATATGTTCCCAGAGAGGCCCGCTCTAGAACAATCTTCTGCGAGACTCTGGTTGAAAACACGTTCATCATTGTAGGACGTTAACAAGACAAGACCCACTTAGCCAAGGGCAGAGGCACACCTGGCCAGGGCGGGGGCGGGGTCCAGCGTCCTGCCCCGGCCCGGTGCCCACCACACCTCTCCCCGGAGGCTGGGCACCGGGCAGCCACGCGGGTCCTCGTGGACCCAGCCCTGGAAGCACGTGGGGGCGGGCGCCCCGGGTTCCCCCGCCACCGCCGGGGACGAGGGCTGATGGGGGCTCAGGGAGGGCCCCGAAGATGTCGGTATTTTTCTTTTCTTTTTTGTCTTTTGAGGCAAAGATAATGATGATCACAATAAAACTTGATCGTGGTGCAGAATATTAAGAATTGAGAAAATGGAAGATGGAATTTGTCTGCTGGGAGGATTGGGGGTGTTTGTGAGTCCTTTTGTGGTGATGCGGTTGGATGGGTTTGGCAGAAGCTGGGGGGGCTCCCCTGGGGGTTCCCGATGGCGGGGCCTGGGGGGCCAGGGGGAGGGGAGCACACAGGGGGCACGCGCGACGAGGCTCCCGGGAAGGTGTCACGGCAGAGCAGGGATGGGGCCGGGTGGCTCGTGTCCGTCAGCGGGGTGGCTGGAAGACGCCCTCACAAGCCGAGTCCAGCGCCGCCGTGTTTTCACCCGGGGAAGGTATTTATTTATGAAGTTGATAACGTTTTGAAAAGCAATGAATATAATTTTTGGGATAACAGTTCGCCGAAGTGATAACGGTCCCCGCACGGAATACAGCCTGGCGCGATCATTTGTCCTTGAGACACTCTGCGCCAGGGCAGCCGGTGGACGCGGCCAAGGTGGGGTTGGAAGGAGTTCAGGGTCTGTCTGCGGAACAATGGTGGTCCTGGCCCCGCGCACTTGGCTCCTCGCTGCAGCCCTGGGTGCAAGAAAGGGAACGTTCTGAAACTCCCGTGCAGGCTTCTCTGGGGGAGAAAAAGGCAAAACCGAGGCAGGCGTTGGTCTTGGGAGGCTGCTGGGGCCTGCGCTCCGGCCTCTCCGCCCAGCCCTTCTCTGGCCGCTCACGGCTGGCGTGGCCGGGGTGCCCGTCGGGGCGGGTGTGAGCCGTGCTGTCGGCAGCGCAGTAGCCCACGTGCTGAGGCTGGAGGTGGCTGTCGTGCGCCTGCAGACACGCGGGGCCTGGGGGGCGCCCTGGCAGGGGGGCCCCTCGGGCTCCACGTGCTCACGTCGTCACCCGCACTGCAGTTTGCGACCTCCCTCTTCACACGCAGGGGAGAGGCCCCCGAGGGGGTGGGAGGGGCCTGGCTCCTCCTGCCGCTCAGGGGTTAACAGCTGCTTCGGGGGGCACGGGGCCGCGAGGGCTGAGGCAGCTTCCGGGGAGAACCCGGCTCTCCGCGGGGTCCAACTTCCCTGGAGAGAGATGGTTGAAGGGAGGGACTCGGGGAAGCCACAGCAGGATAAACAGGCGTCCTGTTTGCATGTTTAAGGGTCCTTGTCAGCGGGCGGGGGTGGGGGTCTTCACCCAGGCCCTCCCTGCCCAGGGCACCTGCTCCGTCTTCGGGTTTGGGGAGAAGGGGTTGGGTTTCTGTTTTAATTAGCGCCTGCCCTGCCCCGGCCCATTGTTCTGGGAGAGTGTGAGCCCCTGGCCAGCCCGGGACGCTCCCTGGATGCTCCCTGGACGCTCCCTGGACGCCCGCGGCCCGGCCCGGCCGGCCGAGCCCCTCCTCGCCGGCTGGCTTTGTTCGCTGGCCGCCTGCCGCGGCCGTGCGTGGGGAAATACAGGTTTCAGGAGAGAGACAGTTTCTCCTTGCCGCGCCCGCTGCGTCTGCCCGAGGGTCTGCCCCCACCTGACCAAGGGCCTTTTGTTGGAAAGGGGGAAAGCAAAGTCACGCAAGCCGGCATTGCCGGAGCGGCCCGCTCTGTCCGCGTGGGGCGGAATCCAGGGTTTCCTTCCTCTCGGCGGGGCTGGGGCCAAGTGGAAGCCCTCCCGGGCGAGCCTGCCCGTCCGCACTCGGGCAGTGCCAGGGCTGGAGCGGCAGCTCTGCCTCTGCTTGCTGGCCCGAGTCGGGGCGGCGGGTGCAGGCCTGAGGCTGGCGGAAATTAGCATATGGGGAAATATAGGTCAAGTGGTTACCTGCTTACGCATCCGGCTCTCGTGCCGGGGGCCAGGTGGGGGCCGCCAGAGGGAAGGGACAGGCCTGGACCGAACCAGAGGTTCCGACTGTTTGGTGGTTAAAAAAAAAAAAGAAATCCCCTCAGTTTTTCATGAAAAAGTAAAGTGCCTCTTCAGCAGGACCGTCTGATGAAATAAATTAAACCAGCAGTGAAGGTCAGTGTACATTCTGACTTGGGAATGTGAACTTTTCAGAAACCTGTATTTATTACATTTGACTATTTTTAAAAGCCAGCCGCAAGATTCATAGCCGGGAGAGGTAGGTGGGGCACCCGGTGACGCTCCTTTCCAAACGGCCAGGGGGCCTCCCTGGGCGGCCCCGCCCGGGCCCCGGGAAACGCGTGCGTTCCCCGTGCCAGGATCCCGACGGATATTTATTGCGTGTGCGGGCCGCCTCCTCGCAGAGGGGCCGACTATTATTAATGCAGTAAACTGTGTAATGCGCGGTAAGAGGCTGCAGTGCTGCGGGCCTACGCCGCGTGGAAATAACAGTAAAGCATGTCTGTTTTTCCTGCTGAGCTTTATTGTTACCTGGGAAGGTACTGGTGTGGAGAAAAGCCAAATATGGGCACATAATGTGGCCATAAACCATCCCTGTGCATTCCCGCGCCGCGCCCTCCCCGCAGAAAACGGCCCGCAAGGTTGGCGCGTGTGCCCGCCATCCTTAGCGCCCAGATGCATGCGGACGCGTCGTCGTTAAAAAAAAAATATTCCGCAACGGCACGACGGCGGGTAAGTGCAGGAAGTGAACGTGTCGTCAGAAGTGCTCTAGGTCGGCGACAGAGTGGTCGGGATGCCCGGGGGCGCACCCTCGGGTGGGCGGGGGCCGCGGGGCTCGGGCTGGAGGCCCGGCGTCCCACAGCGTCCTCATCTGTGCAGGTGGGGAGGGGCTGTGGGTCAGAGCCAGGCCTGCAGCAGGGGTGCGGGGAGGAGGGGAGGGCGTCTCTCTGGCTCCTGGGGGTGCGGCACTCCACAGAGGGCTTCTTCCCGGGGCCCCTCCTGCGGGTGGGCCCCACCCGGGATCCTCGGGGGCCGTTGCCAACCCTCACTAGAGGGTTGGTGCCCAAGACCCCGCCACGGGCCGGGGTGACGAGGGGAGTCCCTCGCGCCCCTCGTCCCCAGGGCACCGGGCCCGCCCCCCCCCCCCCCCCGCTGGTGTCGTTATCTTTCCAGTGGAAACACAGGCGGACCGTTCGGTGCCGTCTGCATGGTAACGGGGTCCCCAGGTCCTGCAGCAATTTTCTGAAAGGGGAGTTTGTTGTGGTGTTTGGCTGCATTTCTGGGAGTCGCTGGCTGAAGGCATTAGGCTCCCGGGGCTCTGGCGGAGCCCCAAGGGGTCTCCGCAAATTAATCACCCCGCGAGCTAAATTTGTTTATAGACGGATTTGGAAGGGAGGCGGCGCCCTGGGGTGCCTCCCCGCATCCCCCGGGGCGGCAGCACCTGCCCCAGTTCCGCCTCCCGCCCCTCCCGGGCCGGGCGCTGCTGGGGTGTGGGCGCTCTCGGGGGACCGGCGCTGGGGGCGCTGCAGGATTCGGGAGAGGGGCTCCTCGGCCTGTGTCTGCAGTGGCCGCTTCTGAGCCGTGATTCAGTGGCTGGACGCCGGGCGCGGAGGGAAGGCCTTCTTCGTCCCCGCGGGTCGGTTTCAGTGGGGGTGGGCCCGTCTCGGGGCTGGCGTGTCCCGGGCGGCCCCGAGAGGGTCTCTGAGGCGGTTTGGGAGACGGGGGGACACCTGGGGCCTCGCTGCTGTTGGACCCCAGGGGCTGGGCCCGCCTTTCTCCCCGGCCCTGACACAAGGCTGGGCTGGGTGGTGGGAGGGACACAGGGGTGGGGGTGGGGGAAACGGCTTTTTTTTTTTTTGAATGCAAACTCCATAAAAAAGGGAAAAACAAAACCACCCGGGCCCCTTTCTCAGCCCCCCCCCCGCCACCCTACCCCCCCTCCAGCGTGGGGCTGGCGGCTCTCGGCCTGAGAGCTGGGAAGCGGACGAAATGAGCACTAATCAATCTTCCGGGGAAGGGTGGGCTTGGAGGGCCGCTACCCTGTGGCTGCACACGCCCCTTTTATGGAGTGTTGGTACTAATAAAGGGGAGCTTATTACCCGGGCAGAGACCAAAGCTGACTGAGGTCAGCTCTGAGTGATAGTCATCGTTCATTGTTAATGATACTTTTTCCAGTGCTTTCTAAGGGATTCTGAGCAGAGTGCAAATCACTCGGGGTCATTCATAGTTCATGTACCCACAGATGGCAAAGGTTTTGAAAGACTTCGGTTTAAACTTGTAAAAAAAAGAGAGAGAGAGAGAGAGAGAGAGAGAGAGAGAGAGAGAGAGAGACTCACTTTTTTTTTTTTTCAGGAATGGAAAATACCCCCCAAAACAAAAACAGAGATTTCTCCTGCTGGAACGTTTTCATGTTCTCTCAACCTAATCGATGTTTTACACACTGCAGTGCTTGTGCATTATTAAGAGAGACATAAATTTATGTTTTATGACATCTGTCCGCTTTAATTATTACCTTTGATGTCCACTGGTGACTAAAGAGAGCTTAGCAGGATTTCTTTCTCTTCTTGGGTTTCTCGTGGTGAGGCCTGACATGCGTGTCGCTCACCTTCAGGATTATTTTATAAATCCCTTTCTGATGAGCGGAAGTGTCAAATCAAGGACAGGTCGTAAAGTAAAAGTATAAACCCTCTAAAGAGGGACCTTGGTAATATATAAACATTCCACACACTATCTGAATTTTTTATGGGCGAAAGAAAAATTATATTTCAGCAGGAGGAAGGGAGAAGTTTAAACATCGGCCTGTGTTTTAATCTGTGATTTCCCGCTCAGGCTCCCACCCCCAGCCGGCAGGGGCAGAGGGTCTGAGGAGCCCCTTTAAACCTGGGGGCTCCCCGGGGCCCCTCCGGCTCACGTGGACGTCCACGCGTGGTCCCTGCCCAGAGAGGGCGGGGTGCAGTGGGGGCGGGTCTTTGTATTTTTGTGAATTTTTTTCTTCTCCGTTTCTTCCTCTGCCCAGGGAGGGGTCGGCGTGGGGGGGCGGGGGGCCGCCTCTCGGCGCCCAGACACGGCCGCGTCTTTAGAACAGAACAAAAAGCGCTCACCGTTGGCGTTTGGTGAAATTGATTTGATTTTTTCTCTTTTTACTTATAAAATGTGAATGGAGGCCTGGCCGACAGCTTCTGGGGGCTGTGGTGGGACCCCCGCCCGGACAGGGGCCGGGTCGCAGGCTTTCCCAGGCCTGTCCTCGTGCCGCCCCGGGCTGGGGGACCCGGGTGGGAGCCACCCGCATCACTGTGCTAATCCCGCGGGCACGGGCGGGCGGGTCTGCCCTCTGTCTGCAGTGGACAGGCCACCTGGGCCTGTGGCCGGGCCCCAGGGAGGGGGACCCCTGGGGAGGCTCGTCCCCCGCCGTGGTGTGGCGTTGGCTGCTGGAGTGTCTGTTGGACGTTCACTCGGCCTCGGGCGATTCCCGTGGGAGTTCTCGCCGCGCGTGGGCAGGCCTCACCGTCGAAGGCCCGAGTGCAGCACGTGGGCGTGTGGCCCACGGCACACGTGTGTGTGTCCTCAGAGGGAAGACGGGACGCACTCAGAGCCCAGCGCCCCTTTCCTGGGCGTGTTCCACGGAGCCGGCCTTTTCCTGCATCCTACCCCCTGGCCCCTCCCCCACTCTTCTAGAACCTTCCATCCGTTCCCACCGCTGGCCCCTGAAGTCTTTGACTTCTTTGATTCCCCCCTCCCCCCAGCCCCTGCCCCGTGGAAGGCGCCGTGTGGGCCCTGTCTTATCTGGTGGGGGCAGCGCGGCCCCCCGTGTTAGCCACGGGGCCCGGCGGCAACTTGGCTGGTGATTAATAACCGACCAACGTGGCGTTTGCCGATCCCAGGCTCGCGCCTGGCCGTGGCGGGGTGAGCCCGTGTGAAGTGCGAGCTGTCGTCCAATCTGTTTCTCAGCCCCCCCGCCCTTGTTGTTGTGTTTGAATCCTCAGTCTGTCTTTCACTTTTGGAGAAACAAAAATCCGTGTTCGGGGCACAGGCTCGCTGGGTGCCAAAAAGTTGATTTCCTTTCCGTGGGGCCATCCATCACGGCCCTCCAGCTGCACTGTCAGCGGGGGACAGAATGACACGTGTCATTTATCAAAGGGGCCTTGGGAACGGCGGCCACAAAGCCTGGGAGAGTTCATTCTGCGGCCCCCCTGCCCCCGAGCTCCTTGCCAGGAAGGCCTGCGCCTCTTCTGTCTTCGGGCCTTCCTGGAAGTCGCCCCTCACGGATTAACCCTCGCCGCACATGCGGCAGCCGGGTGGGCTCCGGCTCATTTCTGTCCATCCTCCTCCTTGCCCGTCCTTTTGGGCTCGGTCTCCGCGCTCTTCCCCCGCCTACGGTCTGGGTGCCAGGCCCGCTCCGACGGATCTCTGCCTCGGAGGCTTCGGGTGCTCCCGGCTCAGTGCTCAGCTGCCACTGTGGCGGGAGTGGTGTCTGGGGACCACGTGGCGCGTGCGGGGAGGGGCGGGAGCCCAGGACGCCGCCTCAGCGCAGGTGCCCGGCCTGCAGGGGCCTCAGGGATGTTCCCAGGACAGAGTCTGGGGGCCTGCCCGGGGCTTTCGCGTGTGTCTGGGCCCCAGAAAACAGCCCCAAAATGAAAAAATTAAAAAATCAGGCAGAGAAGCTCAGGGGGTTAAAATACAAAACCTTTCAGCCGAAAGACCCCCTCCCCGCCCAGCAGGAAGACGGTGGCGTTTCCACGGGAAGGTCCTGGGTGTCCGGCCCACCCCTCGGCTCTGGCCTCCCCGGGGCCCTGGGCCGGGAGTGATTTACGGCCCCAGAGACCATTTAAAGAGATAGTTGAGCAGACTGTTGCCGCAGCCAGGAACTTTCCAGAAAGAAGTCCTATAAATTAGCCCCTGCGCGGGCCTGGCTGCTTTCGAGGCAGAGCCGGGCCTTTCATTCGTCTGCATCAGGCTAATTTATTTGTGCGGCCAGATGTGAGCTGACAGCCATCACTCCCGGCCGCCGGCCCCCTCCGCCGGCAGGTCGGGAAAACAGTCACGTCCCGCGTCCTGCAGGGTCCCCATCAGCATTATTGAAGATGGATGTATCTTTAAAGCAAAGATTGATTGTGGATATCGGAGTTATGGTGCCATTTGTCATGGTGAATATTATTTAGACTTGGGTTGTACAAGGCTGTAACTTGAGGCCCAGCCAGGGGCGGGGCGGCCGGGACAACCGTGCGCGGTAACGGATGGAGGCTTTTTCCAGAGCTGATTTACTCTGCCGCCGCCCGGATGAGCAGTTTGGGTTTAAAGGGACAGCCGCCCCCAGGGCTGTGCCGCGGAGCCCTCCCCCGCGGGCGCAGGTGAGACCACCTGGAGAGTGCGGCCCCCCCCACTCTCCTTGGTGCTCCGGGGTCCGAGCCCACGTGGACACGCCTCCGAGCCCTGGTCCAGCCTCTGGGGCAGGCGGTTCCGACAGCTTCAGCTGAGCACTGCTCCTACCTGGACGAGGCTCTGGGCAGCCGAGGGCTGGCCCTTCTCTGTCAGGGCCCTGGACGAGGCTCTGGGCAGCCGAGGGCTGGCCCGTCTCTGGGGCCCTGGACGAGGCTCTGGGCAGCCGAAGGGCTGGCCCGTCTCTGGGGCCTTGGCGTGGGTGTTCGGGGCCAGGTAGGAAGGTGCTCTTGTACCCAGGGTGGACGCTGGCCCCCGGCTCTGGGGATGGGCCTTGGTGGCCTGCGGGAGCTGAGACCCCGAGTCGCACCCCCTGACAGGTGCTGAGGCCTCTGTGGGCAGCCGGGTGCCGTCGGGGCAGGTCGTGAGTGTTGGGGGCCGGTCCCGGAGTCCAGGCACAGAGCCACGCCCGGTGCTGCAGGCCGGGCCCCTTCCATGGAGGCCGCCCCCTCTCTCGTGCCCCTGCGGTGTTGCTTCTTGCTGTTTGGGGGCCCCTGAGCCTCTGCCCTGGGAGCCTCTGCCATCGGACCCAGGCGGGTGGGGGAGGGGGACCGGGCCCGGTGCCGCCTGTGCTGTGCCGCCCCCCGGGACTGTCCGCTTTCCCCCTGCAGGGGCCCGTGGTGCCAGCGCCCTCTGGAGCCTCCTCTCCGCCCCGCCGCGGCCCACCACGCTGAGTGCCCGGGAGATGGTCGGCCCTGCCCTGTGTGCCTGGCGGGCCGTGTTCGGGGACGGCGGCAGGAACCAGGGCCCCGGGGTCCCTCGTGACAGCCGAGCGAAGGGGCGCGGGGAGGGCCACGGGAGGGGCCCAGACAGGCCCTGCGGATCCCTGCCCGCCCTGGCCCTGCTTCCTGCAGCCTCGCGTCCTGCTGGCCCCGACAGCGGGGCCCCTTCTCGGGGACCCTCGTGTGCTCCGGGCCTGAGGTCCCGAGGCGGGCAGGCAGGGGTGGTGAGACCTGCACCCGGAAGGCCGCTCGGAGGGGCTGTGCAGACCCCGTGGCCTGGGGCGCCCGGCCTCCCCGGGACGCTCCCGCGGGACCCCGGTGGGGACGGAGTGGGGGGCTTCGGCGGCCCCGGAGGCGGCTGCAGCATCGCCTGCGTGTTACGGGGCGTGGCCAGAGTGATGAAAATCATTGTTTTTGCATTTTTTCTGGGTGCGTTTGGACGAGGTGATTTATGGCAGTCATTCATCTTAAGGGTCATCTGTCATCGTTTAGTTGCTAGGCGATCAAACCAGCAGCTGTTTGCTTTGCATCACGCCGGAAAGTTGTCAGTCACCACACGCGGCTCTGACCCCAGTGGGCGCATAGCCCGTTGGCCGCCCCGGAAGGGGCACGGAGGGGCGGGCAGGCCCCCTCACTCTCCGTTACACCTTTCCGGCCACCTCTTGGGCGGGTGCCAGCCAGGGCGGATTAACCAAGTAAGCACCTGTGGTGAGGGGAGGTGACTGAGGGAGCCTGGGGGCCCGAGGGGGGCAGCAGGTGCCTGCAGGGAGGGGGGCTTCTGCTGGTGGGGTGGGGCGGGGTGCCCAGGAGGCCGGCCGAGCACCTGGCACTCTGGCGCCGGCGTGGCCTGCCCCGTGGCACCTGGGCCGGTGGAGCCCCAGCAGGTCCCCACGGTGACTGGACTCAGCCAGGCGTGTCCCAGACGCCCGCGTGGGGTCCCTGTGAGCCACGGGGTCCTGTTGCTGTCCCGCCCCGCAGTGCAGTCTCTGCCCTGCTCTCTCGCCTGCGTGGGGCACTGGAGAGTGGGCGAGGCGGGCGGGGGTCCCGCGGCCAGCTCTGTCCTGGGGGCCCGGGCGGGGGGCTCCGCAGGGTCGTGTGAGAGCTGAGGCAGGGCGGGCCCCGGGCCTGGGGGTGCTGAGACCCCCCCCACTGTCCTGGGTTCTGGGGGGCTCGGGCTGTCTCCCCGGTGATCCGGGCCTCCCTGCAGCTGCCGCCCCCCCACCTGCCCACACAGGGTGCTGGGCTCTCGCCTGGCACTGCCAGAGCCCCCGGGGTGCACGGCGGGCCCCATAGACCCCCTTCTGCTGTCCCGGGGGGCACGGCAGGCCCCGTAGACCCCCCTTTGCTGGCCCTGGCACGCAGCAGACCCCCTAGCCTTTGCCTGCCCGCGCTGGCCCTGCCCGCTGCCGGGAGGGGCTCTGGCCTCGGCGCTGCGCCCTCGGGTGGGGGGCTGGGGAGGTGCCCCAGCATGTCCTCAAGGGGCCAAAACTTGCAGGTGGTTTATTTACGTTCGTCTTTTTCTTCCTGGCAGTGCTCGGCCCTTCTCCTGGCTCTGAGCTCGAGGGTCCGACCCAGAAGGGCTTGGGGGGCCATGTGCAGCCCTGGAGCTGGAGCTGGGTCAGCCGTGAGCAAGGCCACTGCCTTGGTGTGGCCTCGCTGGCCCTCACGGTGACCTTAGAGCAGCAGCAGTGGGAAGCCTTGCCCTGGGCGCCTCGGGGCCGGGCTGTGGGGCCGGGCAGCCAGGTGGGCTCTGCTGCGGGGGGTACCAGGCGGGCCCTGCCTCGGGGGGTACCAGGTGGGCCCTGCCGTGGGGGTACCAGGCAGGCCCTGCCTTGGGGGGTACCAGGCGGGCCTTGCCTGGGGGGTACCAGGTGGGCCCTGCCGTGGGGGGTACCAGGTGGGCTCTGCTGTGGGTGTGTACCAGGTGGACCCTGCCATGGGGGTACCAGGGGGGCCTTGCCCTGGGGGTACCAGGTGGGCCATGGGGGGTACCAGGCGGGCCCTGCCATGGGCCGTCCCAGGTGGGCCATGGGGCGTCCCAGGTGGGCCATGGGGGGTACCAGGTGGGCCTTGACCTGGGGGTCCCAGGTGGGCCATGGGGGGTACCAGGTGGGCCCTGCCTCGGGGGTACCAGGTGGGCCCTGCCTCGGGGGTCCCGGGGGACCCTGGTTCAGATAACTGAGCTGTTGGGCCGTGTGGTCACTGAGATGTTGGTGGCCATCGCCACGTGCCAGGGCACGGCACGCGCCAGCCTGAGCAGAGTGACCCTGACACTCCGGTGCTGGCCAGGGGCAGAGGGGGACGTTGTGGCGCCCGTCACCCCCGGCTCCGGAAGAGGCCGGCTGGCGTCTCGGGGACCTTTCTGGACACGTGCAGGTGACCGAGCAGTGCCTGGGTAAAGGCCACCCCGTGGCCGCGCCCAGCCCGGTGGCCCTGTGGGGAGGGTCAGCTGCGAACACCTGCTTGTTCCCAGCGCTTGGGGGCGCAGGGGGCCAGACGAGCGCCTTCGCACACTGGCGTGTCTTCACTGTTCGCTTGTGTGAAACGCTTTATTCTGCGGCCCACGAGTGAACGTGTCGTGGAGTGATGAGATCAGCACCGCCAGGGTGGACGTGAGGAACAGAAAAATCCATTTTCCAGTTTCCCTCACGAGTCTGCTCTTATCCGTGGCCGGGCAGCCTGTGCCGGGGTCCGAGCGTCTGTCTGTGCCGGGGGGTCTGAGTGTCCACCTAGCTGGGGTCCGAGTGTCCGTCTGTGCCGGGGGGTCTGAGTGTCCATCTATCTGGGGTCCGAGTGTCCCTCTGTGCCGGGGTCCGAATGTCCGTCTGTGCCAGGGTCCGAGTGTCCATCTGTGCCAGGGTCTGAGTGTCCGTCTGTGCCAGGGTCTGAGTGTCCGTCTGTGTTGGAGGATCTGAGTGTTCATCTATCTGGGGTCCGAGTGTCCGTCTGTGCTGGGGTCTGAGTGTCCGTCTGCTCCAGGGTCCGAGTGTCCATCTGTGTCGGGGGGTCTGAGTGTCCACCTATCTGAGGTCCGAGTGTCCGTCTGTGCCGGGGTATGAGTGTCCGTCTGTGCCAGGGTATGAGTGTCCGTCTGTGCCAGGGTCCGAGTGTCCGTCTGTATCGGGGGGTCTGAGTGTCCATCTAGCTGGTGTCCGAGTGTCCGTCTGTGCCGGGGTCTGAGTGTCCGTCTGTGCCGGGGTCCGAGTGTCCGTCCAGGGTGAGGGCCCAGACTGGTGCCTGGGAACAGCTGGTCTCTGCCAAGCCCCGGAACCCTGGGGCCGACTGCCCCGCCCCAGGCCCTCCCGAGTCTCCCGAGGGCCCGGCAGTGACCGGCCGGGGGCCGGGGGAGGAGGTGGCTGAGCTTCCTGCCGCCCGGCTGGCGGCTGCTGCTCTGTCTGGTGGCCCCGAGCCTGTCCCGCCCGTGGGTGCGGGCAGTGACCGGGCAGGTGGGGAGGGCCCCCCGAGGGCAGGCCCTGCTCGCTGCCGCCCTGTGCGAGGGCAGAACCCGCCCTCGCCTGCCGCACACGCGTGCGCGCAGCTCCCAGGGGCACCCCCGCTCCTGAGCCCCCCCCCTCCCCGAGCCCGAGTGGTATCTGGGCGGGGCCGGGACCGAGGCCGCCCACCCCCTGCCCGTCTGGTGGGTTTCCCAGGGGCTTCAGCATCATTTCATGGGAGACGCAGCTGCCCTGCCTCAGGCCCCGGGCCCCGAGTGAGTCCTCTGGGTCTGTGTGAGGGTCTCGCCGTCGGGGATGGGCTCCTAGGGTGGGCTTCACGGTGTGCGGAGATGGGCGGGGCACAGCTGAGGGCGTGTCCCGGCCCTGGCAGAGCACCTGGCACTCTGCTGGTGGGGGTGCAGCATGGGGTGCCACGTCAGGGCTCCATATAACCCTGGCACATACGTGCTCTGTATGACGACAGCACCACATACGTGCTCTGTATGACGACAGCACCATATACATGCTCTGTATGACGACAGCACCACATGCATGCTCTGTATGATGTTAGCATCACATACATGCTCTGTATGATGACAGCACCACATACATGCTCTGTATGACAACATCACCACATACGTGCTCTGTATGATGTTAGCACCACATACGTGCTCTGTATGATGTTAGCATCACATACGTGCTCTGTATGACGACAGCACCACATACGTGCTCTGTATGATGACATCACCACATATGTGCTCTGATGACAGACCGCATCCGTGCTCTGTACGGCGCTGGCCCCGTAGGGTGCTCTGAAACGTCGGCATCACAGGCCACACAAGCCCCATGGCCTGTCCATGCCGGTGCGGCACTGTGCCCCTGAGTGACCGGGGAGCGTGGCCGAGCCCACTGCCCTCTGGGCACTGCCTGGCGCACCCGTGGCTGCAGCACCCGGGCAGGACAGATGCCCCGTTCCCTGCCCGTTCAGGGCCAGGACAGCGTCTGGGCTTCCCAGCATGGAGAGACGCCTCCGTCCCGCGTGGGGCTGTTCCTGTAGAACAGCCGGAAGAAGGTGCCGGAAGAAGGTGCCGGAAGCGTGAGAGCCGCGTGGCCCCACGTTCCAGAGAGCCGAGATGGCCTGTGGCTGCGGCCCCGAGGGCTGGAGAGGAGCTTGGGGTGTGCGTGTGTGCCAGCCTCGCACGGGCTCTGCCCGGAGCTCTGGAGAGGAGCCCCGTGTGTATGTGTGTGTGCGTGTGCGTGTGTGTGCATGCACAAGTGTGCGCATGTGTGCATGTGTGTGTGCATGTGTATGTGCATGTGTGTGTGCCAGCCTTGCACAGGTTCTGGCCCAGAGCTCTGGACAGGAGCCCCGTGTGTGCATGTATGTGCGCGTGTATGCACGTGTGTGCGTGTGTGTGCATGTGTGTGTGCGCACGTGTATGTGAGTGTGTGTATATGCCAGCCTGGCACAGGCTCTGGCCCGGAGTTCTGGATAGGAGCCCCGGATAGGAACCCCGTGTGTGCATATGTGTGCACGTGTGCATATATGTGCACGTGTGTGCGTGTATGTGTATGCATGTGCATGTGTGTGCACATGTGTGCCTGTGTGTGCGCTTGTGTGCGTGTGAGTGTGTGTATATGCCAGCCTGGCACAGGCTCTGTGCCGGAGCTCTGGAGAGGAGCCCTGTGTGTGCGTGGGGCCAGTCCCGGGAACAGAGCTGCAGAGGGCGTGGGCGTGTCGGGGAGATGGAAGGTGGTGTCGAGGGGAGTCCAGGGTCCCTGGGGACTCGGGGTGCTGTGGGCAGAGGACAGCGGGTGTGGGGGTCCTGCTGCCCCTGCCTGGCATCCCTGGCGTCTCGGCCCAGGCAGCAGGCCCACTGCGTGTGTGGGCAGGCCGTGGCCGCTGGCTTGACCTGTGGTTTAACCCTACTGCGTGTGGGTGCGTGGCCGCCCTGCCCGTCCCTGCCTGCCCATCCTCTCGGGGGACCGTGCATGCGTGTCCCATCCCTCCCGGCAGCCCGCTGTGACAGGGACAGGGGGTCAGAGGTCCCGGAGGTGCCAGCCTGTCTCGCTGCACGTGGGGGTGTCTCTCTGCGTGCTGCCCCACACCGGGCCCACCTCACTCCCGAGTGCACGTGTCGGGGGCTGGTGACACCCCAGGGGGTCGGTGGGCGCCTGCTGCTTGCACCGGGCCCTCGCCCTGGGCCCAGCGGGCACATGCCCTACAGTGCAGGGTGCTCAGGGCAGCTGCGGTGTGGCCAGCTCCGTGCGCTGGGCCTTGTCCAGTCTGGCTGTAGGAAGGGGGGAGCACTGTGAGAAGCGGACCATTAAGGGAGGGATGAGAACTCTGCTCAAGGGGAGCACTACTGGAGCAGGAGCATTGAGGAGGGAGCACTATCAGGTGAGGAGCACTCTGAGAAGGGAGTACTATCACAAAAGGAGAGGGCACTATGGTAAGGGGAGCACTGTCATGGAGTACTCTCAGAGGGAGCACTGTCAGAGGGAGTGCTGTCAGAAGGAAGCATTGCCAGGGAGCACGGCCAGGAGGGAGTACTGTCAAAGGGAACACGTGAGAGGGAGACAGTTTTACTTGGCAGGGCCCATTGAAACCTCCTGTTCCTGGGTTAGCCTGGGTCCAACACCGGGGGCTGTCTCGGAGCTAAGCTTGGATGCTTCTGGCTTTTCTCGGGGAAGGGGGTCTCAGAAGGCTTTCTGAGCCCCCTGAACAGCAGCGCCTCAGTGGCATGAGCCCACTCTGGGGACAGGGGCTGCGTTCAGGGTGTCACCCCCCACAGACACACACACACAACTGACACAGAGACCCACACTTCCTCACACACAGACATGCACAAACACACTCGCACACAGATGTACTCACATAGACATTCACGGACGCACATGTCCACACATGTACACACTCACACTCAACGCTCACACTCTCACTCACACTCCCTCGCACTCACACAGACTCACACACATGCACTCACATTCTCCCTCACACACTCACACACAGACACACACACAGACTCACACACATGCACTCACACTCTCCCTCACACACACACACACACACACAGACACAGACACACACACTCCCTCGCACTCACACCCTCCCTCACACACACTCTCAAGACACACACAGACACACACTCTTGCACTCACACAGACACTCGCACTCTCCTCGCACTCACAGTCGCGCCCTCCTTCCCCAGGGCAGGGGCTGGCTCTGGGATCCGTCTCTGTCGCCCCTGGGTTGCTCTGAGGGGCCGGGCTCAGGTTCACTTCAGGGCTTCCCCGGCCCCTTCTCAGCTGGGGGCAGGGACCGGAGCTCTGCGGGGTCCTCGAGCAGTGGGGAGCTGGGTCTCTCCTCGCTGCCAGCCCTGGGTATCTAGGGCGGGGGAGGGGGAGGGTCGCCCCGTGATGGTCCCGGGCGGGGGTGGGGGCGGGTCGCCCGTGCTGGTCCGGGCAGCGCTGGCCCCTCCGACCAGTCCTGCTTAGGGGGCCGCGCCGGGCCAGCCCCTGCCCTGGTGCTCGGGCGTCTGTGCTCCCAGAGGCGGGTCCTCTTGTTCACGGGAACCCCTTGGCTCTGCGTCTGCCTGGGGCAGGCGGGGTCACGTGTGCCCCCAGAGCACCTGATGCCAGCCGGCAGGTGTGGGGGCCGCCAGTGGGGTCCCGGCTCACAGCCACCTGCCCAGGGCCGAGCCCTGCAGGGGGGCACTGGGCGTTCCTGGGGGGTCGCTCAGCTCAGGAGAGGGGGTCATCGGGTCCCCGTCTCTGTTCAGCCCTGTCCCGGGAAAGACCCTAGTTGCTGGGCAGAGACAGACGGGGGAGGAGAGAGACAGAGACAGAGAGAGACTGAGGGGGGAGAGGGAGAGATGGAGGGAGGGAGAGAGAGAAGGAGAGAGGGAGAGAGGGAAGGGGAGAGAGAGAGAGGGAGGGAGGGAGGGCAGAGGGGGAGGGGAGGGGGAGGAGAGGAGGAGAGGATGGGAGGGGGAGGGGAGGGGAGGTAAGTAGGTGGAGAGGAGCAGAGAGAAGAGAGTGCTTGGGGAGGAGGGACAGGGAGGAGGGACACAGCCCTGCGCAGGGTGTGGGTGTGCAGGGGTTGCTGGGTCCCGGCAGGTGAGTCCTGCAGGTGCTGCCCGGCAGGGCCGTCCCACTCCGGCCTGCCATGGCGTCGCTGTGGGCAGGGAACGTTCCGGTGAGGGGGCGGGGCCTGTCCTGCCAGCAGCCCCCCTGGCCTGCTCTGTGTCGGGGGTCCCGCCGCCCTCTTTCTCCTGCTGCCCCCCAGGAATTCTCAGGGTTCCTCGGGGCCTAGGGCCACGTGGGGACCAGCCGTGACGCCCAGGGCTGCCCTGGGGTGGGGTGTGGCTGCGGGGGCTGCAGGGGCAGGTCGGGGCTGCCCACCCCTCGGGTGCTCAGGGCTCAGACGGGCGCAGGGGAGGGGCCGACCCCGCAGGCGGACAGACGGACAGGACAGATGGAGACGCCGGCCCCTGGGGAAGGTCCGCAGAGCTCCTACCCTTCTGTTGGGGCAGCCCCTACCCCTCACTGTGCCCGGTTTAGGGGCCGGGGGTCCGCCCTCCCCCTCCCTCCTCCCCCTCCCCCTCCCCTCCTCTCCTCTGTCCCCTCCCCTTCTGTCCCCTCCCGCTTGTCATCCGGATGATGGAAGTGCAGTGCTGTGGGTGCTGGTTCCCTGCGTCCACAGCCCTCTCCAGGGCCCCCTCCCTCCCCAGGGGCCACAAGGCTCCTCCCCCCGCCCCACTCAGCCCTGTGGACCAAGTCTCTGGTCCTGCTCCCTGGCTGAGCACCTTGGCCCCACCCCAGAGAGTCGCTGCCTGGCCCTCTCCTGCAATGCACCTCTGGGCATGAGGCCCTCAGGGTCCACCCGGGCGTGCCAGCTGTCTGGTTGGTTCTTTCTCAGAGCTGCGTAGTATTCCACTGCTTGACTTATCCACCTGCCCCCAGGTTGGGCCTGTGGCTCAGCCTGCACCCGGGCCTCCTGCTCGGCGTGACAGTGGACATGGGCAAGCGCGTGTCCTTCTCGTGTGTTCCTGTGGGAGGGCAGATCCCGAGGACGCAGGGTCAGACGCTAGTCCTTCCTCTCCCTCTGGACCTCTCTGCGCTGTGTCCGTGCATGGCTGGACTCCGGCCCCCAGCTCGGGCCCCAGGCTGCTCCCGTCCTGCCCCGCAGGGGTCGGGTGGTGGTCCTGGCCGTCTCGGCTCTCGCTCCCGACTCTGCTGCTGCCGAGACCCCCCCCGCGCCCCGCATCTCCCTGGGACTGTCTGTTCATTCCCCGCCCCATTGCGGGGCTCCCAGGGCTCCTCGAGCACTGCACGGGCCTTGACTCCCCACGGCTCAGCGCGAGTGGGGGTGCTCCTCCTGCTGGTTCTCTGGGCTTGCGTCCCCTCGCTGCGCCCAGCCGTCCGGCTCGAGGTCGTCCCTGTTTGCTTCCCTGTTGTCTCGCCTCTGCGTCCTCTAGGCGCCTGCGGGTCCCTGTCCCGGGCAGTTCTGGCCCGTGTCCCTCGGAGCGGCCAGGCCTGGCTCAGCCCCGGGCCCTTCCCGCCCGGTTCCCTCCGCGGTGGCGGTGCCGGCTCTGGCCTCAGCACGCGCCCGTCGGCCAACCAACCTCCTCTCCTTCCTCTCATCTTCCAGGCGGGCCTGGGGGCTCGGGACCCCCGGTGGTGCGCAGGGGCCACTGTGGGCGGGCCTGGGAGCCTTCGCGGGGCGTGGGTTGAACCCACCATCATCCCTGGGCAGGCCCGGCCCCCGGGGTGGACACATTGCGGAGTCGCCGTTCCGGGCCCAGGCCAGGGGCCACTCTGGGCCAAGGTGCTACTTCCCTGGCCCAGCCCGGCCCGGCTGGCTGCTTCCCGTCTCCGGGGCCTCTGGGGGGCCGCCAGCTCACACGCACCTTCCCGGGCATGCGTGCTTGCCTCTTACACGTTACACCTTACACACGCCTTCCCTGTGCAGACATACAATACAGCTTACACGTCGCACACGCCTTCCCTGTGCAGACATACATACTACACACAGTGGGGAGGGCGTTTGCCTTGCACGTGGCCGACCCGGGTTCAAATCCCAGCATCCCATATGGTCCCCTGAGCACCGCCAGGGGTAATTCCTGAGTGCAGAGCCAGGAGTAACCCCTGTGCATCGCTAGGTGTGACCCAAAAAGAAAAAAGAACAAAAACAAAACAAAACATACTACACACACTACTCATTGTATCTTCTCTGCACACACATGATCTGCACATACACCTGTCCTCTGTCCTAACACACACGCAGTTCATGCTTAGTGCACGTGCAGCAGCACACACACTGCACGGTGCTTCTCTGTGGACACGCATGCAGCACACGTGCTCCACGCTGCTTCTCTGAGGACATGCGTGCAGCACACATGCTTCTGTGAGCATGTATGTGCAGCACATTGCAGGCGTCCTGCCCTGGGACGCCCCGGGCCTGCGCCTGAGCCCCTCGGGCTGACCTTTGACACATGCCCGTCTTCTCCCGTCACGGGACCCTGGCCGCCTTGGAAGGCCACAGAGGCACCTTGCCAGCCGCAGTGATCCGAGAGCACCGACTCCCTCGGACCCTGGGTGGGGGGCTGGCACTTGCCCCCAGGCCTGTGTTAGCGGGGTCTGTGCCCCCTGCCTCCTCGGGTCCCGCTCACTTTCTGCCCAGTGCAGTGAGCCCTTGGGGTGCCCGGCCTGTTTGGGGTCGGGCGTGTCACCCGCTTCCTCTCGGGCCGGACGGTTGCGGAGGGCAGTTGAGCCGGTGACGCCCCCGAGGCTGCCCTGGCGTCGTGTGAAGCAGAACGGGCACGTCCGGGGCTGCCGGTCCTGGGCCGGGGGAGCGTGTCGGGGGAAGCCCCCTGCCCCTGGTGCCTCGGGAGCCCTCGCCTGCCGCCCTGCCGGGCCGTGCCCGCTCCCTGACTCTGACTCCGCCTCCCCAGGGCGTTTGTTCGTGCCTCTGCGCTGGGTGAACTGTAAACCATTTCTACCAGCTTAAAAATAGTGCTTGAGGGTTGCAGGGGAAAGAGCTAACCGGGAATCCGCAGCTCCTCCCAGCCGCAAATACTCGTTTCTGCACGTACGAAGGCGCCTTTTCCTGCGCGTTTGGGCCCGTTTTCTAGCCGTGCGACGTAGTGTCCCCGTTTTCTGGAGCCGTCTCCCGGGCCACTCGCACGCTTGGCTTCTGTGGCCGGGCCTGGAGCGGGCTTGGAGTGGGGTGCGGTGGGGGGGGGTGCCGACAGCCCCGCCTCCCCGCCCCGCCCCACCCCGCCCCTGCACACGTGTCTCCGCCCCTCCCCAGCCTCCAGTAGGACCCCGCGTCTGGGGACCCTTCTTAGAAGCTGACCGTCAGTGGACAGTGAGGCCCGGGAGCATCTGTGGTCAGCACGGAGGGTCAGGCACGACCCAGCGGTGGAAGGGGACTGGGTCCCGGGGCAGAGGTGGAGCGGGGGCCCGGGACCCCGGAACACAGGCTCAGGCGGCCTCTGCACGGGGTCCCCGCCTGTGGGGGCAGGGCGGGCCCTGGGAGCCTCCCGACGGCGCCTCAGCCCTGGGCACCTTGGCAGACGCCGCAGGCTTCCCGAACCCTGGGGTGGCCGGAGCCCGCGTCACCCATGGCTTCCCAGGGCCTGCCTGGCCCCGCCTTGGCCCTCCGCCCCCTCCCACTCGGGGCCACTTCTCAGGCTCATCCTGCCGCGGAGATGCTTCCCTCGGGGCCGGAGACGGGCAGCCGTGAGATGTCCGTCCTGGACGATCCCTGGCACCGAAGAGGGTCCCCTGAGCACATCTGGGGGATCCTGAGCACAGAGCCAGGAGTAGCCCTGAGCACCCCGGGGTGGCCAGTCCCCCGCCCCCGCCCAGCGGGCACTTCCCTTTGTCTCAGCCGTGCCAGGGAGGGCCGGGTGGGCCCCACGTGCTGCCGAGGGCCTTGCCCGGGGTCACTGTCACACCGTGCTGGGGGCCTCCTGAGCCCCTGCCCCCCCACAGGGCTTGCTGCCGTCCCGGGCCCCGGGGGGTGTGAGGTGGCGCTACAGCGACGGGAGCCCCTGAGAACACGGCTTTGAGAGACACAGCGCCGCACCCTGTCGGGACCCGCTCCCGGCTTGGTCTCTGGGGCGGGCGCAGCGTCGGGGGGGGCTGGGAAGGGTGGGCCGAGGGTCCGTCATATCTGTTCTAGGCTGTGACACCTTGACACCAGCCGTGGGTGGGGGGAGGAGGAGGAGGAAGAGGAGGAGGAGGAGGAGGAGGAGGGAGGAGGGGGAGGAGGGAGGAGGGAAGAGGAGGGAGGAGGGAGGAGGAGAAGGAAGGGGAGGAGGAGGAGGAGGAGGGGGAGGAGGGAGGAGGGAGGAGGAGGAAGGGGAGGAGGAGGAGGAGGGAGGAGGAGGAGGGGGGAGGGAGGAGGGGGGAGGAGGGGGAGAAGCTGGGAGAGGCGGGCGCAGGGTCAGCCAGAGAGGACGGCCCGGACAGGTCTGGGGAACCTCCTGGAAGGTTCTCTGCCCCTCGGCCCCGTTTCCTGCGGCCGCTTGTTTGCGGGGTGCGGGGGTGCTGCTCGCGCTGCGTGTCCTTCCCTGTGCTCTGCACAGTGTGTGGCCCGAGTCCCGGCACTGACTCCGCCCCGTGGCCCCGAGACGAGGGTCTGGCGCCCGCAGGGGGTGCCCTGTCGGTGACACACAGACAAGGGGCCGGGGGCAGGGGGAGGTGGGCGCCCTGCCTGGCTGGCTCCTGCTGACCAGCGCTGGCTATGCTGCCCGGCTGCGGTGTGTCCTGTCCTGAGTGCGGCCCCTCAGCCGGGCTGGCCGCAGCCCTGCCCAGACCCTCCCTCCTTCCGCCCCGTCGCCCGAGCTGTTTGCCGCTGTCTCTGGGAGGGGCCAGACGCCGGGCTCTGTGCTGGCCTGGGCACGGGGGAGGGCACTGGGGAATGTTCCAGAGCCTGTGGCCCGCTGACCACTAGGGCAGGCAGTTGATCCTTCCGCGGTGACCCCAACACCGCCCTTGGCCCCAGCATAGCGGGGAGGCAGTGTAGACCAATGGTCACTTCCTAAAGTCAGACTCAGAGCCACGTAGTTGGCAGCTGCCTCATGGGCTGGGGAGAAGGCAGCTGGGATAGAGAAGGGGTCACTGAGTCAGTGGTGGTTGGAGGGGTCGCTCGGGATGGGGGACGTGCCCTGAAAGTAGATAATGGGCCAAACGTGACGGCCTCTCAGTGCAAACCATGATGCCCAAAAGTAGAGAGAGAGTGTGGGGGAGATTGTCTGTCATGGAGGCGGGGGAGGGGAGGGGGACACTGGGGACATGGGTGGTGGGGAATGAGCACTGGTGGAGGGATGGGTGTCCGATCAGTTTATGACTGAAATGCAAGCACGAAAGCTTTGTCACTGTATCTCACGGTGATTCAATTTAAAAGAAAAAAAAATCAGACTCAGTATCCCTTCAGCCTCGGGAAAGTTGAGAAAGTGCCCCTTGGGTTTGGAGTCCGTGTGGACCCAGGTTTTAGCTTTCTGAGCAGCAGTTTTGCTTTGGGAAGGACCTTCTGGCTTGTTCACGGTGGCTCTGGGGGGCCTGCCCCCGGACGCACGCTGGCGTCTGGACCAAGGAGACTGACCACTGGAGAGGGGCTGGCAGACGGGGGGGGGGGGCAGCTGCGGAAGGACTGCAGTCATTTCTGGGATATTTAAAAAGCGGCTCTGAAACTGTCTCCAAAGCCAGGGAAAAGGGGCTGGAGGACTGGTCAGTGGTGGGTCAGGGGTGTGGGGGCGGGGGCGGTTAAGGCAGAGGAGGGCCCAGAGTGACAACACGAGCTGGAAACGACCCTCTGGGCAGGAAGTGAGGGTGGAACGCAGGTAAAGGGATGTACGCGATGCCCTTTCGGCATCTGTGTCACAGACCACAATAAAGAGAGGGAGGGAGGGAGAGGAAGGGAGGTAGAGAGAGGGAGGGAGAGAGAGAGGGAGAGAGGGAGAGAGAGAGGGAGAGAAGAAGAGGAAGGGCTGGGCTGGAGAGATAGCACAGCGGGTAGGGCGTTTGCCTTGCACGCGGCCGACCCAGGTTCAAATCCCAGCATCCCATATGGTCCCCTGAGAACGGCCAGGGGTAATTCCTGAGTGCAGAGCCAGGAGTAACCCCTGTGCATCGCCAGGTGTGACCCAAAAAGCAAAAAAAAAAAAAAAAAAGAAGAAGAAGGGAGGGAGAGAGAGAGGGAGGGAGAGAGAGGGAGAGAGAGGGAGAGGGAGGGAGAGAGAGGGAGAGAGGGAGAGAGGGAGGGAGAGAGGGAGGAAGGGAGTGAGGGAGAGAGGGAGAAAGAGAGGGGGAGAGAGAGGGGGAGAGAGAGAGAGGGAGGGAGGGAGGGAGGGAAGGAGGGAGGGAGGGAGGGAGGCCTGCCATAGAGGTGGGCTGGGCGGGGTGGCTTTGGGGCAGGGAACGGGGACCCTGGTGCTGGGGAGTGACACTGGGGAGGGACGGGTGTCAGACACTGTGTGACTGGAACCCAATCATAAGGAATTTTTTAATGCTCTGTCTCATGGTGACTCCATAAAAAAATGCTTCTTTTAAAGACTGAAATTTTCTCAATCGAAGAAGTGCCGTAAGGTGAATTACTGACTTAGTAGGAGGTCAGTTTGGAGCTGTTTCCGTAGGGCCGTGGTCAGGACGGAGCCAGGGGACACGTGAGACACGGCGTGTCAGACAGGCGCTGGGTGTCAGTCAGCGGCGCGTGCCGGGCGGCCGGGCTTCCCTGGGAGACAGTGACCAGCTGACCGGGCCCGGCCCTGTCCATCACTGCAGGCCCCGCGGGCTTGTTTCGCGGGAGGTTCCCTCGCCATGGGTTCCAGTCATCAGAGACCAGGACTGGGGCTGCCCGGAGCATCCCAGGGCTGCTCGTGACCCCTGGCACCCCGGGCTCTGGAAACCATGTCGGTCATGTGTGTATGTGCGCAGGCATGTGTGTGCATGCGTGAGTCTGCACGCTTGCTTTCATGGACGTGTGTGCTTGGGCATGCACATGAGCATGTGTGTAGTCATGGGTGTGTGTGTGTGAGTTCACACGTATGTGCATGTATTTGCTGTTCAGGCATGTATGCATGCATACACGCGTGTGTTATTTCTCTGCCTGCTTTGGTCGCCTTCACAGAAGGTAGATTGTCACTGTCTTTACTGGAAAGTTGCTGATTTCTTTCTTATTTTAAATAAAAAAAATGCAGCGGGATGGAGAAGGAGAGTTGATACTGGCATGTGCGTTAGTGGCTGTCGTGAAGGTGGGAGCTGGGGGCGGGAGGTTGTCCTCTGCGTGGTTTACGGGAGGAGGTGGGTGGGCGGACACCTTCCGGGGTTCTACTTGGACACCGCCAGCGTGGCACTGTGTCCCGGAGCAGCGGCGGGCAGGGATTTGAGTCTGCAGTGCTGACTCTGTCTTTCCGGTGGGTTGTGGACCCCAGGGGAGGAGCCCCGGGGGCGGACTGCGGGAAGTGCCGTTCACTCGAAAGTGCCCGCGAACACGCATTAGTGGGCGTGTGTGTGTGTCTTCCCGTGCCACGCCGTAGGCGAAGTGCTGTCCTCTGCGTCCGTGCGCGAGGACCCGGCCCCTCTCTGTCATTCCGGAGCAGGCTTGGTCAGCCTGACCTGCACTTGAGTCGCCAGTGAACTCACTCACTGACAGGCCCAGGACGCCGGAGAGACGCGCCTCCCCAGGGAAGCACGTTTCCAAGGGATCCTGAGAAAGTCCACCAAACCCCTCAGCCCAGAGAAGCTGCCGGGAGGCGCCTCTCCCGCCTCCTGCCGTGTGCCCGGACGCAGTAGGAGGCCTGGGTCCGGGACGGGGGTGAGGGCAGGTGCTTCCTATGTCAGACATTCCGAGCGTTACTGGTTGCCCAGGACGCCCACATAGGAGCTGGCGCGCTGTGGAGGTTGGCCTGGAGGTGCTCAGGGGCGCGGTGACGGGTCAGGCTCTGCGGGCATCTTCCTGCCTGACTCCTCTCTGGCGGGGGTCTCCGGGGAGGGAGGCGCCCTGGGAGTCTGTCCTCGGGCCGTGAGCAGCGCCCGAGCCCTCGGCAGGGCCTCCTGGCTGCAGCCCGGCTCTGGGGCTGGGGCCTCGGGCTCGCCAGTGGCCGCTGTGGTCCGCCGTGCAGGCGGGCGTGGGTCACTCGGCAGGGGCGCAGCGTCTGTGGTCCGTGTGCAGGGGTGCGGTTTCGGGAAGGAGCCTGCGCCTGTCGTGTAGGGAGGAGTCTGTGGAGCACGTGGGCTGGCAGCAGAGCTGTGGGGCGGCCTGGAGGACCCGTGGCGTGTTGGACAGGGTGCTGGTGTCTCGCGGAGGCTGGTGGTGTGGAGAATCCGTGTCCCTGAGCAGCGGGGGGGGGGGGGTGCTGTGTTGGGGGCGCGCGGCCCTTTGCTCAGTGGCCGTAGTGCTAGTGTGTGTGGCCCGTTGTGCACTAGTGTGGTGTTGCAGAGTATGTGGCTGACAGGTGCCCCTGACCACAGGGCCTGGTCAGCGCGTCGGGTGGGGGGGGGCTGGCTGGGGTGGGCACACGGGCGTCGGGTGGGGGGGGCTGGCTGGGGTGGGCACGCGGGCGTCGGGTGGTGGGGGCTGGCTGGGGTGGGCACGCGGGCGTCGGGTGGGGGGCGCTGGCTGGGGTGGGCACTTGGGCGTCAGGTGGGGGGCGCTGGCTGGGGTGGGCACTCGGGCGTCGGGTGGGGGGGCGCTGGCTGGGGTGGGCACTCGGGCGTCGGGTGGGGGGGCGCTGGCTGGGGTGGGCACGCGGGCGTCGGGTGGTGGGGGCTGGCTGGGGTGGGCACGCGGGCGTCGGGTGGGGGGCGCTGGCTGGGGTGGGCACTTGGGCGTCAGGTGGGGGGCGCTGGCTGGGGTGGGCACTCGGGCGTCGGGTGGGGGGGCGCTGGCTGGGGTGGGCACGCGGGCGTCGGGTGGGGGGGCGCTGGCTGGGGTGGGCACTCGGGCGTCGGGTGGGGGGGCTGGCTGGGGTGGGCACTCGGGCACCGCCTTCCCGCAGACTGTCTGCTCTCCTGTGAGTGGGCGCCGTCGCTGGTGCCCTGCTGAGGCTCTCGGGAGGGCGGCCGTGTGGGTGGGACCCCCCCGCCCCTGCGAGGGGTCTTGGGGCCCTCAGAGCTCCCAGTGGAGACCCCAAACAGGCTTGGGCCAGGAAGGGGCTCTTGCTTGCCGTGTGCACGTGGGTTTCAAGCGTGTATGGGAACCGCTGCCATGAACGTGACGCTTGGGGCAGGGGGAGAGGCAAAGGCCCGTGCCCCTGCCGGACCCAGGCTCGACCCCCGGCGTCGCCCGGATACGGCTGGGACTGCCAGGGTAGCCCTGGGGGGCGCTGGCACTGCAGGCGTGAACGGCGCCACCTTCTCTGCATCTCGCTCGGCGTGCCAGCGGGTCGGCTCAGGCTCAGGGAAGCGATGTCCCGAGATTGCCTGGGCCCCAATCAGACAACGTATGGGGAATCCTTGGCAGTCCTGTGTCCTGTCGGCAGGAGCACTCTAGCGAGAGCGTCTTTCCTTGTTCTCCTTCCAGCCGTAGTTTCCGGTCGTTTCCCTCATGACCGAGGGTGTCCTTGGCTCTGCGCTGGGCCCTGTGGAAGCTTCTGTCACAAACTATTTCATTAAAGAAGTGCTGCCGAGTTGACTTGACGACTCAGTCCTGAGTTCCGGTGCTCCCGCAGGGCTCCCCCTCCCCCGGCTGCGGAAAGGGGTCAGGAGGCGGGGGTCGGTGTGGGGTGGAGGCGGGGACGCAGGGTTGGCGCGGATGGTGGTGGTGAGGCCGCAGGAATGGTGGCCTTGCGGGGTCACCGTGGGGGTGGGGGCGACGGAGGTGGTGCAGTGACGGCGCTGCTGGCTGTGAGGGTGGCCGTGGTGGCGCCACGGGGTGATGACGCTGGCGTGACGCTGGCGTTTGCGCGGACTCACACGCATGCTCGGGACTGCCAAGTAATGCACGCCTGCTGTGTGACAGAGGCGTGTGGAGTCAGAGTTAGCATGTGGGGGGAGGCGCTAAAGGAAGCTGCTGGTCTTTCCCTCTGCCCAGCCCCGCCCTCCCCACTGACCTGGTCATCTGCCCTCCCCTGCCCATTGCGTGCAGGAGTGAAAAAACATGGATTGGATTGGGAGCCCAAAACATTTATTTTTCCCCCAAAATCACGGAGTGGCGTGATTTTCTCATGAAGTGGTGATTGCTTTTCCGGAGAGAAATGCTTCCTGCCCTCGGGGTGTGCCTGCCTCAGTGGGCCCGCAGGCTGGGCGCTCTGTCCCACAGACACGGGAGCGGCTGGGGTGGGCGTGTCTCTATGGCGACGTGCTGTCCAGGAGAGTGGCTCAGTGGTGGTCACTCCCTGAGGGGCTGCGGTGCCCGAGACCCCGCGGGGCTCTGGGTACCCTGGATGGCCACTCGGGGCTCGCCCAGCGCCGATTTTTTCATTCCTTCTGGAAAGTTCTGTGTGTGTGAAGGAGTGAAGGAGTGAGTGAATGAGAATACTCGAAGGTGTGAAGGAATGAAGGGACGAAGGAGTGAGGGAGGGGATGGGTGAGTGAGGAGGGAAGCAGTGAACGGAGGAGAGAGTGAGTGAGGAGTGAAGGGAGGCAGAATAAAGCACGTGGTGAGTGAAGGAATCGGTGCAGTGGGGGGGGGTGCATGACGGGAAGGCAGGGGTGAGGGGTGGAGGGAGCGAAGGAGTGAGGCATGAGGAATGAAAGGGTGGAGGGAGATATGACTGAGTGGGGAAAAGGAAGGTGTGGATGAACGAGAAGAGGACGGCGTGGGTGAAAGAGGGAGAGAAGGAAGGCCTGGATGGGGGGGAGAAGGAAGGCACGATGATAATGGGCAGAAAGGCACTGATGAAGGAAGACGAGAAGGAAGGTGAATGAATGAAGGGGCGTGGGTGAATGAGTGAAGGGGTGTGGGTGAATGAGTGAAGGGGCTTGGGTGAATGAGTGAAGGAGGATGTGGGTGAATGAGTGAAGGGGGTGTGGGTGAATGAGTGAAGGGGGAGTGGGTAAAGGAGTGAAGGGGGTGTGGGTGAATGAGTGAAGGGCGTCGGTGAATGAGTGAAGGGCATGGGTGAATGAGTGAAGGGGGTGGGTGAATGAGTGAAGGGGTGGGTGAATGAGTGAAGGATGTGGGTGAATGAGTGAAGGGGTGGGTGAATGAGTGAAGGAGGATGTGGGTGAATGAGTGAAGGGGTGGGTGAATGAGTGAAGGGGTGGGTGAATGAGGGTGTGAGGGTGGCTGGGCACTGAGAGTGCAGGAGTCACAGAGCGCCAGCCCTGGCCCCCGAGAGTCGTCCTGTGCTGGGGCCCAGGCTTCTGCCACGTGCTTGTCCTGCATCCGTGGCTCTCCTGCATCCGTGGCTCTCCTGTGTCCGTGGCTCTTCCTGTGTCTGTGGCTCTCCTGTGTCCGTGGCTCTCCTGTGTCCGTGGCTCTTCCTGTGTCTGTGGCTCTCCTGTGTCCCTGGATCTCCTGTGTCCGTGGCTCTCCTGTGTCCGTGGCTCTTCCTGTGTCCGTGGCTCTTCCTGTGTCCGTGGCTCTCCTGTGTCCGTGGCTCTCCTGCGTCTGTGGCTCTCCTGTGTCCCTGGATCTCCTGTGTTTGTGGCTCTCCTGTGTCCGTGGCTCTCCTGTGTCCGTGGCTCTCCTGTGTCCGTGGCTCTCCTGCGTCTGTGGCTCTCCTGTGTCCCTGGATCTCCTGTGTCCGTGGCTCTCCTGTGTCCATGGCTCTTCCTGTGTCCGTGGCTCTCCTGTGTCCGTGGCTCTCCTGTGTCCGTGGCTCTCCTGCGTCTGTGGCTCTCCTGTGTCCCTGGATCTCCTGTGTTTGTGGCTCTCCTGTGTCCGTGGCTCTTCCTCTGTCCGTGGCTCTCCTGTGTCTGTGGCTCTCCTGTGTCCCTGGATCTCCTGTGTTCGTGGCTCTCCTGCATCCGTGGCTCTTCCTCTGTCCGTGGCTCTCCTGTGTCCGTGGCTCTCCTGTGTCTGTGGCTCTCCTGTGTCCGTGGCTCTCCTGTCTCTGTGGCTCTCCTGTGTCCGTGGCTCTCCGTGGATCTCCTATGTCCGTGACTCTCCTGTGACCGTGGCTCTCCTGTGTCCGTGGCTCTCCTGTGTCCGTGGCTCTCCTGCGTCTGTGGCTCTCCTGTGTCCATGGCTCTTCCTGTGTCCGTGGCTCTCCTGTGTCTGTGGCTCTCCTGTGTCCGTGGCTCTCCTGTGTCCGTGGCTCTCCATGGCTCTCCAGTGTCCGTGGCTCTCCTGTGTCCGTGGCTCTCCTGTGTCTGTGGCTCTCCTGTGTCCGTGGCTCTCCTATGTCCGTGGCTCTCCTGTTTCCGTGGCTCTCCTGTGTCCATGGCTCTCCTGTGCCCGTGGCTCTCCTGCGTCCGTGGCTCTTCCTCTGTCCGTGGCTCTCCTGTGTCCATGGCTCTCCTGTGCCCGTGGCTCTCCTGCGTCCGTGGCTCTTCCTCTGTCCGTGGCTCTCCTGTGTCCGTGGCTCTCCTGTGTCTGTGGGTCTCCTGTGTCCGTGGCTCTCCATGGCTCTCCTGTGTCTGTGGGTCTCCTGTGTCCATGGCTCTCCTGCGTCTGTGACTCTCCTGTGTCCGTGACTCTCCTGTGTCCGTGGCTCTCCTGTGCCCGTGGCTCTCCTGCGTCCGTGGCTCTTCCTCTGTCCGTGGCTCTCCTGCGTCTGTGGCTCTCCTGTGTCCGTGGCTCTTCCTGTGTCTGTGGCTCTCCATGGCTCTCCTGTGTCCGTGGCTCTTCCTGTGTCCGTGGCTCTCCTGTGTCCGTGGCTCTCCTGTGTCCGTGGCCCTTCCTGTGTCTGTGGCTCTTCCTGTGTCCGTGGCTCTCCTGTGTCCGTGGCTCTCCTGTGCCCGTGGCTCTCCTGCGTCCGTGGCTCTTCCTCTGTCCGTGGCTCTCCTGTGTCCATGGCTCTTCCTGTGTCCGTGGCTCTCCTGTGTCCGTGGCTCTCCTGCGTCCGTGGCTCTTCCTCTGTCCGTGGCTCTCCTGTGTCCGTGGCTCTCCTATGTCCGTGGCTCTCCTGTGTCCGTGGCTCTCCTGTGTCCGTGGCTCTCCTGTGTCCATGGCTCTCCTGTGCCCGTGGCTCTCCTGCGTCCGTGGCTCTTCCTCTGTCCGTGGCTCTCCTGTGTCCGTGGCTCTCCTGTGTCTGTGGGTCTCCTGTGTCCGTGGCTCTCCATGGCTCTCCTGTGTCTGTGGGTCTCCTGTGTCCATGGCTCTCCTATGTCCGTGGCTCTCCTGTTTCCGTGGCTCTCCTGTGTCCATGGCTCTCCTGTGTCCGTGACTCTCCTGTGTCCGTGGCTCTCCTGTGTCCGTGGCTCTCCTGTGCCCGTGGCTCTCCTGTGCCCGTGGCTCTCCTGCGTCCGTGGCTCTTCCTCTGTCCGTGGCTCTCCTGCGTCTGTGGCTCTCCTGTGTCCGTGGCTCTCCTGTGCCCGTGGCTCTCCTGCGTCCGTGGCTCTTCCTCTGTCCGTGGCTCTCCTGTGTCCGTGGCTCTCCTGTGTCCGTGGCTCTTCCTGTGTCTGTGGCTCTTCCTGTGTCTGTGGCTCTCCTGTGTCCGTGGCTCTTCCTGTGTCCGTGGCTCTCCTGTGTCCGTGGCTCTCCTGTGTCTGTGGCTCTTCCTGTGTCCGTGGCTCTTCCTGTGTCCGTGGCTCTTCCTGTGTCCATGTTCTTCCATCTGTGGCTCATCAGGCACCATGGCACGGTGAGTCATGGTGGGCTCAGCCTGCATATGCACACATTTGTGTGCACTTACACGACACCCATATGCATGCACACATACATGTTCAATGCAGCGTGAGTATCCGTGCACAGCTCGCGCATGCTTGCACAGGGCTCTGCCCTTCCCGCCTCCTGGCCACGTGCTGCTGTGGTGACGTCCTGGTCTGCCCGTCCCTCTGCCCAAGGCCACCTGCCCCTGTCCAGTGCTCCAGCCCTCCCAGGGGCCACGGATGTGCCCGCTAGGGGGTCTCTGGGAGCACCTGCACCTGTGACTCTCAGACACGGTGCCGGGCCCAGTCGGACCCCCGGGGTCTCCTGTGGGGTTGAGGGGAGGGCATGGTGCCGTGTGCCGGCTGCGTGTGCCTGCCGCGGTGCTGTGTGGCTGCACGCCGTCTCCGTGAGCAGCTGCCCGCCCTGCTGCTCCCCGCGGGCAAGCGCACAGACTCCCACTGGACACGCCGTGGCACCGTCTGCCAGCGCTTCTGTGCCCGGCCACAGGCCCACTGTTCCCCCTCAAGTGCGCTTGGTCCTCTCTCGCGTGGGCTTCCGGCTCCTGTGCGCGCCAGAAGCCGCGGGAGCTGGGCTCCTCCTGCGTCTCCCCGGATTGCCGTTGCCGCTGCCGGAAGCGTCACTCTCCCTTCCCGCTTCATCTCGCCCGGAGCCGCCCTCTCGCCGGGATTAAACAGCGACAGAAATAACTTACCGATAGTCAGGAGTCTCCCCGCACCATACTGAATGTCCTTGGTCCCTTCTTCTTACGAGCACTTTCCGGTCCCCGTACCAGGAGAGGATCTAAGTTGGGGTTCCTCGGGGAAGGACATGGTGTACCGTCTCCGGTAGCCCGGGACTGGCCACTGCCGTGCCTGCTGCCCCGGGTGCTGCCTGTCGGTCGGTCTGTCTGTCTATCTTGGTGGAGACTGGGGGTTTGTTCGTGCTGGTGCATGTACCAACATCCACACACTTACAGTAATTCAGTGTGAAGGAAAATCCGTGTTTTTTTCTGAGCTGATTTGCATGCGCATGTCAGATCCAGCTATGCCATTTCTGTGGTACTGAGTTAAACAGAATTGACCTTTTACCAGGTTTTTGATGCGGGAAGATTCTGGGTTTTGTGTGTGGAGGGGAGGGGGCTGCAGGGGAGACGGGAAGAAGCAAGTGTTGATTCACGCCAGGGTGCTGGCCGGAGCCCGGGGCCCGGGATGCTTCTCAGCGGTGCTCGTGCCTCTGCTCGGGGCTCACCTTCATGCCCAGGCACACGTCCCTTGGCCCACTCGGGCCCCCAGCGGGTTGGACAGGGGGCGGGCACCCCTTCCTGTTCCTCGGCTTCACCTACAGTGCCCCTCACCCGGGAGGCTGCGTCCCTCACTGCCGCGCCTGGTACGGCCAGGACGGGGCTGTGGGGTGCGGGCGTCGGAGGACGCGCTCACCACAGGCCCTGTCTGGGGTCTCTGTCCCGGTTTTCATTACGATTATTTTCCACCAAGAAAATGAAAACAAAATGTCACCCAGTAAATCTGTGCGCGAATAGCGGCCCTCTGCAATGGATAGTTTACTCCTCGCAGAAATGGTAAAATACATCGCAGACGCTTTCGGCTGGCGTCTATCAAAATAATTATCTCTGCAATTATCTCTGCCATCCAGTTAACTTTTGCATGCGGCGGTGGCTTCCCTGCCTTTGTGCTCGCCAGCCTCTGGTGAGAGTTCTCCCAGGCGCTCTGCGTTGACGGGTTTTTTTCTTCATCATGGAGAAAAGGGGAAGAAAGGGAAAGGGCTATTCCAGAGGAAATGCTCCGAGGTGCGGGTAGGCAGCCGGTTCCTGTCGAGCAGGGGCCTGTGTGTGCTGGGCGGGCTGTGGGCAGGCCTCCCCTGGGCCCCCACCAGGTTCCAGGACGGACCCCCTGACTCCAGGAGCTCTGTAGAATCCGGTCCTGAAAACATCCTGCTCCATCATGAACGTGCCTGACAAGTTTCCGGCCCGAACGTCCAGGCGGGCTTCGTGGCTCGCTTTTGCTTTGCTTTGTTTCGCTCTCTGACGCGGAGAGGACAGCGATATAGCCACGAACACAGTGGCCACCTGATGCCCAGGACCCTCCGCCGGGCCAGGCCCCTGCTGCTCCCGACCCAGTTCCGTTCCTGGGTTCCGCCAGCCGGGCAGTGTCCGTGCGGAGGGGTTTCTCCCGCATGCTTCCCCGAGCCGGACGGCTGTGCTGGGGGGACGCTGCCCAGCCCGGTGCCTCGCCCGACGAGCTTCCTCTGGGGCCCCACGGGACGGGGCCGTGGGCTTTAGGGCACTTTCGTGAGCTGGAGAAAGTGGCGACACTTGGAGCAGAGTCAGTGCAGTCCCCAGCCGCAGCGCAGCTGGCTCCGAGGGGTGCTGGAGCCACCGCCCCAGTGCCAGCCTGACCCATTTCCACAGCCCATTATCATAATTCCCCGTCGTATGGCCATGACTTAATGTACTTACAAATGACAGAGAAAGTGTGTTACATGACCTTAGGGTTTTCAGAAATTAAATGACGTCGCGGGTCGTATTTCAAAGAACAGCTCAGGAGAATGGTTTTCTTTCCTGCACACAGTGTCACTGCATAGCAACAGGATATTGTATTTCTTTTTTATTACACAAAAATGTGAAGCTTTTAAACTCCTAGATTCCCCACATAAAATTTAATATTGGGGTAGGGAATGAAATACCGAGCGGATCCATCTGCGTCTCCCCCATCTGCTCTCCGAGCCCAGGGCGAGGACCCCTCAGCGTTAGAGGCGCAGAGAGATGTGGAAGTGCCTGCCTGCGAGGCGCTCCGGAAGGCGGGGATTCCCAGCTCTGGGCGCAGCTGTGGCCTTGCTGGGGGGGCTTAAGGGGGCGGGGGGCCGGGGCCTTTCCCCCGGCGGGCTCAAGAAAGCCCTTCTGGGCTGGAAGGAGGTCTGGGAAGCACAGCGGGGGGGACACTGGCCCTTCCTGGGCGCCCTCGCATGCAGCGCGGGGCCCTGGACTTGGGTGCCCCAGCCCCTCCGGGGTCACCAGGAAACCCAGGGACACTGTCCCTCTCCCACGGCCCTCCCGCACGCGGCCGCGGGGACCTGGAATTCCTTCTAAGTGAAAAACTGTGTGGATGGGACAGCGGCCTCTGGAGGGGAGGGGCCCTCAGACCCAGCAGAGACAGACAGACGTGTGGACCCGGCCCGAGACTTCTGGTTCTGCCTTGCAGTTGTGAGCGGTTCTGGGGTCTTCTGGGGTGGGGCCGGGCAGGGTGGGCTCTGTGCAGAGCATTACTGGCCTGTACATAGCAGTGGGGTGGGCGGGGCCTGTAAGGGTGGGGAGGGGCCTGTGTTGGTCGGGGCGGGGCCTTGTGGAGTGGGGCGGGGATTTGTGGAGTGGGTGTGGCTTATGCAGGGTGGGGCGGGGCCTTGCCGAGTGAGGCGGAGCCTTGTTGGTGGGGCGTGTGGGGCCTGTAGTGGCTAGGGCAGGGCCTGTGAGGTGTGGGGCGGGGCCTGTGTGGCCTAGGGGCAGGGCCTTGCAGATTGGGGCGGGGCCTGTGCGACGTGTGGGCGGAGCCTTGCGACGTGTGGGCGGGGCCTTTGGTGTGTGGGCGGGGCCTTGCGGGGTGGGGCCGGTGAACATGCTGCTCCCCTGGTTGATGTGAGCAGCTTCACCCAGCCCTGGGGGCAGGAGGAGGTGCCAGCAGCATCCTGGGGAGTGCGGGGACGACGGCACCCAGAAGCAGGCCCGGGTTGTCGGGTGCAGTCATGGGGCTGAGGTGGAAGGCGGGGCTGGGGCTTTCTCCTGCCCACGCCCCTGCCCCAACCGCCCGCAGCCCACCGGCTGGGCTGGTCCCCCGGTAGGTGGCGTGGCCAGTGGTGCGCTGCGCGGCCCCACGCGTGTCGGAGCTCATGACGCCCCGCATATTGACAGAGAATACTGTTTGCGGTTACTAAAGCCCTGCGAACCCCCTAAGTCTCATCTGCACTGTGTTATGCCCGGAACGAAATTGCGGGAGGGGGGTGTGGCTGCAGGTCTGCGTAGAAATGAATTGTCATCATTAATTTTTTTTAAAGCCCCAGCAGCAGAGCATTTAAAAATTTTTCTGACGCAGCCAAAAAAACTTTTCATTGCTGTTCCGGTTTTCATGGTTCCAGAATGGCTTTATTCCCTTGATTTCCATGGACACTAATTACATGGATCTTTACTATTATTTTATGTTTTTACTTGCTTAAAATAAGTATCCATCCTGATACCAGAAATATTCAGATGTTTTCCCCGAGAGGAAACCTGATTTTGCGTCTCAGCCCCGAGTTCTGCGTTGGAACTGCTGGCGTTGAGGCTTATCCCCACTGGAGACAGCCAGGCCGGCAGCAGTTCCCTCTTGTGCGACATGGGGGCCGAGTCCGCCCAGTTCACACGCACAGGTGTTGGGGGTCCAGCTGCCCCCAGCTCGGAGGGCACTTGGGGGAAGGAGTCTGGGAGCCCGGGGTGGCAGGGCGGACCGGGAGGGGTGTCAGGGCTGGCTGCGGGAGCACAGACGATGGCGTCTGAGCACCTGTGCCTGTATCGGGGCTTTGGAGAGTGGAAGAGGGTGTGTGGCTTTTTTCTGGAGGTCTAGACCGCTGACTTTTAGCTTCTCAGGAGAAGGAGCTGGACAGGACACTCATTTCCCACGACGCTTCGTCCTCCAAAGGGCCCCCCTGCCTGCCCTCACAGTGCCACCCGTGGGAGAGAAATGCTGAGCCCCAGCCCACGTGGAACATGTGTACATTCCTGAGCGGTCCTGGCGTTGCACACCTGCAGGCCCATGGCTGGATGGCGCCTCGGACTATAGCTTCAAAATGAATCTCAGGGACAAGGGCACCCCTGCCCCGCCCGTCAGCCGCCTTAAGAAGACGGGGTTTATTAGTCCCATAAATCGTCTTTTCTGTCCGTCAAACGCTGAGAAATGCTGGAGATGATAGTGGCTGTGTCGGGGCTGGAATATAAATCACAGAAGATTAAATTATTAGATAATTTGGAAACTTAACAGTTTGCATTCTGCACTTCCAATTGTTTGCTGACTTGCACTTTTGCCGGCTGTCCGGGGTTTTATTAAGTGTCTTCATGACATCTATCACCTCCTTCCTCTTCATTTTCCAATGGGCACATTTTCCCAGGAAGGAGGCTCGGAGCCCTGACGCCGGCCGCCACAGCTCCCACAGATTGCAGTATTTTCGTTGACATGCAGTGCATTACCATAATTGGCTTTTCTACATGATAGGAGAGAGGAAATAATAATGTCATTTTATTTACAGCCAGAGTGTCGCTTTATGAGACTTCTCCAAGTTTCTGCCATGCTGTGTAGGTCAAATGACATCTTTTGATCAGTCCTGTCCAAAGACATCAAAGCTGAGTGGCATGTAATGGAGACCCAGTGACAAACCAAATCTAGAGAAGAAATAAGCCTGCCCGGTTTCCCATTAAACAGGCTGCTAAACAGCACAGCTTCCCCGTGTCGGCCGCGAAACCACTCTGACCGCCTAAATCAGGAGAATGAAAGGAGTCTGAATTGGACATTAGTACTGCAAATGACTGTGGTGATTGCCACCGGCCGCCCCCGCCCCTCCCCCCCACCAGCCCGCGAGCCAGGCGAGGCGCAGGGAGCTGCCTGGCGCCCATTCATTTCTCTGCTGCCACTTGCTGGGCTTCTGATCTGGTTTATTTAGGTTTGACATCAGCCAAATGGTGTAGCAGGATATCTCTGACAGATATTCTTACTGATTTAACGGGAGCCCGCTCAGCAAGATGGATCTCCCGAGACAGGGTTTCCCAGAGACCCTCTCCTCCCCCCACCCCGTCCCTGTCCCTTCCCCTGTGGTCTTGGGGCCTTGGTGGTCGCTGGCCGGATCAGGAGGGCCGCCAGGACCCCGGGAGACGCCGTGAGCCCCAGGAAGAGGCGGTTTCACGGGTAGCCCCCAACGGATGTTTCCGAGGTTGCCATCCGCATCTCCAACCAGTGGAGAGTGGGGCGACTTCTGCCCTGGTGCAGGGGGACAGGGTCCTCCCCAGGTGCCACGGCACCCGGAAGCCTGTGTCATGGGACGAGCCACGCGGCATCTCCAAGCTTCCGCACCTGTCTGCGGGCGTCAGTGCCCCTCTCTCCCCGGGGGCGGCCAGGGCACAGAGCTTTGCCCAGGCTCCCAGGAGCTGCTCCGACAGCGTGACCAAGCCCAGGCCCCTGGGAGCGGAGACCGCAGATTCTCGATGACCCCCTCTGGGGGCTGCTGAGGCGGAAGTGGGCGAGCAGGCACGGCTGCTCTGACCCCTCCCGGCCGGCCCAGAGGACCAGGCACTGATGACCCTGTTTAAGGACGGCCCTGGGGACTCCAGTCCGTTCCCGTCGTTAGTAACTGTCTCCTCGGACCCCCACAGCGCCATCTGTCGCCCGGGCTGCCCCTCGGTCTTCGCTAGGGCAGGGCCCCCTTAGCCAGGCCCTGGGCTCCGGGTCCACTCTGCTCAGCGTCCACTCCGCTCAGCGTAGCCGAGCCGGCTCCCGCAGACCTCCCGGCCACCCACAGACGGCCACCCAGGGGCTGGGCTTCTCCCGAGCCCGCGCTGGCCGCCTCCCCACCAGCACGAGGGCAGCGGTGGGTGAGGACTGACTTCACTGCCCCGCGCGGGCCTGAGTGCAGAGTCCCTGCTGTGGGCCACCCCGGGGTCCCTGGCCACACGTCCCGGGAGGGCAGAGCGGGTGGAGAGTGGAAAGTGGACACCAGGGAGAGAAGCACGAGCAGTGAGTGGACGCGGAGCTGGGAGGTGGCACCCGAGCCACAGACGGGGTCCGTGGGCGTCAGTGCTCTTTACTCAGTGAGTTTCCACCCAGGGCACGGTGCTGGTGGGATGTTTGCGCCCAGAAACCAGGCGATTCTTTCTCCTGTGTGAGGGCGCGGCTCTCGGCCATCTGTGGCTCAGTGGGTGCTGCTGGCCGGGGGGTGCGGGGCACCAGCTGGGCGCGTGCCCGTCCCTCACCACCTCCCGCCCGCCCGGGCAGTTTCCTCTCAGAGTAACGGCATCTTCAGGCCGCGGTCCTGGCCCTGTCCCGTAGGTGAGCCGCAGCCGAGTGCCCGATTCCCAGGGGGACCCCTCGTCATGCGCCTGATGCCCCAGTGCCACGTGCGCCCCTAAGCCCAGGAAGGTCTGAGCCAGCCCTGGTGCCCACCTCCTCCGGGCCCCGCCCCTCGGCCCGGCCCCGCCAACCAGCCCCGCCCTGGCCCTGCCCCTCCTCCAGGCACTGTCCCGTCCCTCCTTCTGGCACCGCCCACCAGCCCCGCCCACCCAGGACACGCCCCTGGCCCACCCATGTTCCCAGCCCCGCCCCTCCTGAGGCACTGGCTACGCCCCCTCCATGGCCCATTCCCAGCCCCGCCCCTCCTCCAGGCACTGTCCCCGCCCCTTCTCCCGGCCCCACCCCATTCCAGGCCCCACCCCTATCCCTGGCCACGCCCCTATTCCAGGCCCCACCCCTATCCCTTGCCACGCCCCTATTCCCGACCCCGCCCCTATTCCCGGCCCCACCCGTGCTCTCCTGGCCCCGCCCACCCCATGGCCCTGCCCACCTCCCTAGCCCCACCCCTGCATGGTCCCCCAGACCCCCATGGCCCTCCTCTAGGGCTGAGTGGGCTTCATTCTCTCTCTCTCTCTTTTTTTTTTTTTTGCTTTTCGGGTCACACCCAGCAATGCACAGGGGTTACTCCTGGCTCTGCACTCAGGAGTCACCCCTGGCGGTGCTCAGGGGACCCTATGGGATGCTGGGAATCGAACCCGGGTCGGCCGCGTGCAAGGCAAACGCCCTACCCGCTGGGCTATCGCTCCGGCCCCAGGGCTTCATTCTGTGCCCGGCTCTGCCTCAGTGCCCAGTGTCGTCTTTGCCGGGCCACCCAGCCGCTGCTCCCCTCGCCCCCGGGGTCAGCCCCCTGGAGGTGGGTGGGCAGTGCAGGGGTCCCTGCGGCCTGGGTGGGACCGACGGCTCGGCTCTCCTGGGCCTCGCGAGGGACCCGTGGTTGGAACCCTTCCCCAGACGTGTCCTGGCCGAGCCCTGGCCGTAGGCGGGAGGCACTGCCTTCCGGGCGGGCGGGGCAGTGACCACAGGGGTGGGCGGGGCCAGTGACCACAGGGGCGGGCAGGGCAGTGACCACAGGGGCGGGCAGGGCAGTGACCACAGGGGCGGGCGGGGCAGTGACCACAGGGGTGGGCGGGGCCAGTGGCCACAGGGGCGGGCAGGGCAGTGACCACAGGGGCGGGCAGGGCAGTGACCACAGGGGCGGGCGGGGCAGTGACCACAGGGGCGGGCGGGGCCAGTGGCCACAGGGGCGGGCGGGGCAGTGACCACAGGGGCGGGCGGGGCAGTGACCACAGGGGCGGGCGGGGCAGTGACCACAGGGGCGGGCCGGGCCACCCTCTGCCTGCGCCTCTGGTGCGGCTGAAACGCGTGCGTTCAGGGACGTCCCCAGCTGGGAGAAGGTTCTAGGCCCTGGAACCTGGGGCACGCAAGTGAGCCCGACCCCTGCCCGCTGGCGTCACTGCCGGGGCGTCCCCGGCACCAGTTACACACACGGGTGAGCCTGCGGGAGTGACGGCCCCCGCAGCCCCTGGTCCCTGGGGACGGGCCTGGTGATGGCTCCTCCCCGCCTGCGCCCCCTTCTGTGCCCTGATGGGGCGTCCCTAAGGGCACGAGTCCCCCCGGGAGTGCGCGGGGCCGTGCTGGCCCCCGAGGCCGTCTGTGTGAGTGACGGGAGCGGGTCAGACGCTCCCACTCAGGTTGGAGTGCAGAGGAAAGAACGTTTCCAGGCCATCACCCGCGGGGCGGCGAGGGGCTGGCCGAGGGTGTCCCCTGGGAGAGGACAGTCGGGCACGCCCGGGGAGGGCCAGTCCTGCTGGCCGGGCTGCCCCTGCTCCCCGCACAGCCCAGCCGGGGGCGCCCGTGAGTGCTGCCCGCCCGCATACCCCGCGCCCCCCACGCCAGGCTCTGCCACACCCTGCCCCCCTCTCTGTCTCCTGGGCCCGTTTGCTGCGTGAGCCCCAGGGAGGGCAGAGCCTGCCGCGGGCACCTCACGGGGGCACCAGGCGGTGTTTTCTGTCTTGGCTTTCTCTGAGGCTCACACAGGCACACGCTGCGCCCGCTCCCACCCGCACCCAAGTCACGCCAGCAGGCGGGGGCTGGCCGCACCCCTGCCTGGCCCACGGGGTCCCGGGGTGGTGCCACGTCCAGGGGCACTGGGCAGCAGCAGCGGCTGCGATTGTCCTTGTTCCTCGCTGCAGAGAGGCGTCACCTGGTTCCCTGAGAACCGAGGGTGTGAAGCGAGGCCCCGCGCTGTGCGGCCCACCCGTCTCCGGGGGAGGGGCGGGGGGAGCGGCGGCACTGTGGCTGTCCCGTGACCTGTGGGTCACTGCAGGCCGGCCTCTCCTGCCTGCACCTGGCCCTTCCCGCCTCTGCACCGGCAGGAGCGGAGTGACGCCTGGAGCGCAGACGGTCCCTCTGGCGGGCAGGGCCCCACGGGTCGCTCCGGTGCGTCTTCAGCGTCCAAACACACGCGTCCAGGGAGGCGTGAGGAGGCGGATTCCCTGGCCTGGTGGACACAGCCCGGCCTCCGCGCGCGTGGGGCATGACTCGGTTGCTGCTTTCGTCCCAAGCTCTCCCCTGCCCGCTGTTGGGGCTGTCGAGGAAGCCAGGCCTCGGGCCTCACTCCGCCGGGCCGAGCGGGTGTCAGGAGGGTGGGTCTGCCCCGCGCAGCGCTGGCGTTGCGTGCTGTGCGTTTTGGAGAATCCGGGGCGGCGTTGGTTTGAGAGCAGAGGTGAGATTCGGGGGTGGGGCGGGGTCCCCCTTCCCTGCTGCTCGGGGGCTCCTGTGCACGGCTGAGTTCTGGCGGGAGGCATTTGTGTGAGCGCCAGCGGTGGGGCCCTCTCTGCGGGGCCGGGGCCGTGTGCGTCCTGAAGTGGACGTTCCCCGGAGCCCGAGTCTCGTTTGCTCCGGCCTTTGCAGACGGGCCCCCGGGCGGCCAGCGTCCGGGTGTCCCCGCTCCCTGGCTTGGGGGCCCCCGACTGTCTGACTGTGTCGGCCACCTGCACCCCAGCTGCAACCAGGCAGCACCCTGCAGGCCGTCCCTGGCCCGGGGTCGGCCTGGGTCCAGCACAGAGGGCGGTGGGCACTGCTCCCCGCCGTCCGAGGCCTGTCCGGTTTGTCCTGTCTCTCTCTTCCTTCTGGCTGTGGCTGGACGTCAGAGCAGGAGCTGTGGTCTCTTCAGGGGGCTCCGGCTCGGACACGCACTTGCTAGGGACCCTTTTCTCTGGCGGGCCACGGCCTCTGGACACAAGATTCACCCCCAGGGACAGACGAGCTTGCTGGGGGGAGGGGCGCGGGGGCGGTGAGGGGGGAGTGAGGATTTTCTTTCCCTCTTCACGTGCAGTTGGATTCTGGGGCACAGAGAGGGAAAGAGGAAATTCTATTTAAGGAAGGTACCTGTGGACTCCTAATTAAAATTAGAATTGGGTGGAAACCAGAGGGCATTCTGTCTACAGATCCCGCAGCTCCTAGAAATGGCTTCCGCGGGCCGTAAGTCCAGACACGGTTCTGCTGGGAGTCCCGCGTCGTGGCGACTTGGTCAGCACGTAGGTCAGCACGTACATTTGCGGAGCGGCAGGAAGGGCCTGCGCTTCTGTGGAGGAGAGCGGCCTTTCGCCGGGCGAGGCCTCTGGCCGGCGGTCACAGGGGGCCCGACACTCGCACGGTCCTTGCTTGTACCGTAATGCCCTTTCCAGGACAGGAAGCGGCCCACGGCCCCCCTAGCCGCCTTCTCTGCATCTTTCACTTCCAGCATATTCTGACTTTCGTCAAAGCCTCCTGGGCTCCCTGCAGCTGGGCCCAGCCACTTCGCAAGTGATCAATTACGAACCTGCGCGGTGCCACGAGCCTTGGCCTCCACTGTCCACTTAGGTGTGTGTGAGGCCCTTCCCGTGCACCGGCCTCCGGGAGCCGATGTATTTCGCTATAATGACCATCTGTTCCTGGGTATCACATTTGCCGGCTGAAACCCAGTTTGATGTAGATAAACATGTAATTTGGTGCGATTACATAGTTTCACCAGCTGGCAACACAATAGCAAAGTTTGGTGTTTACTGTAAGCCGGTAGCCCAGCAGCGGTCAGCGGTCAGCGTGTGGCCCGTGCCCTGCCTCCTCCCCTCGCAATGCTCAGCGCTGTGTGCTGACCGGGACACTGGCAGGCTCTGTGCTCACGGCCACCGCCAGGCTGCCGGGGGGCTGGAGGCCTGGCCAGGGCTGCCGAGGGACAGAGGGGCCTGGTGCCCACTGCGGGGGTCCGGGAGGGGTCCTGGTTCCCTGCGGACCCACGCCCTGAGGTGGAGGAGCTGCGGGTGACTCTGTGGGACAGAGGCCCAGGACAGCAGGGCGGGGCTGAGGGAGCCTCGGTACCAGCCCAGGGCTGCCCCTCGCACACAGGCCGGGCCCCCTGACTCCTGGGCCACCTCTGCACCCGCACAGCCATGCGTGACCCTGGGCCTTGCTGCCCCCCTGCCCCCGCCTGTGCCCAGGGCCTCCAATGTGCCCGTGTCCAGGCCCTGCTGCCCCTTTCCTGGCCTCCCTGCCTCCAGGCCCTAGGGGGTCCCAGCACCCCCTGAGCATCGGATCTGAGGTGCACGTGCTCCGTGGGAAGGTGGGGCCGTGGGACGGGAACGGGGGCCTGGAGTTTCCCGTGTGCTCCTGAAGGTCAGGACTGAGCTGGCCTCTGTGTGCCCCGGGGACGTGGGGAGGAGGGGGGAGGCGCAGCTGTGGGTGCCCAGGGATGCTCTGGGCTCGCACCCGGGGACGGCGTCCTGGTGCCGTGCCACGGCCTGAGGCACCTGCTGTGCCACTGCAGTCTGGACAGAGGGTGGGGTCAGCAAGGCCGGGTGCTGCTCACGGGGCCCACTGGGCTCCCTGCAGGCCCTGCCACGTGGCCATAGCGTGTCCCTGCTGTGTCTGGCCCCTCACTCGCCCCCAGCCCCCCAGGCCGGGGTGAGAACAGGCGTGTGCAGGGCAGGTTGGGGCCCGGGGCCCTGGACTCTGCGGTTTCCCGTGCTGGCCCCCCGGGGGCCCCGCAGAGACACACTGGGCCCTGACCTCCCCGCACATGCCTGTTCTCACCCTGGCTGGGAGGCCGGGGACACGTGCGGGGTCCTGGGTTCTGGGGCACTTCGGCCCAGCCCCGTCTCCGAGAACTGAGTGTGGCGACCACACTGGCTCACAGAAGCGCCCCTCTCCGCGGTTTAGGGGTACAGGGTCACACGCGCTGCCCGGCACCCCCAGTGCCCGTCTCCTTCCCCGTCCAGGACCGCTGGGCCAGGGAGATGGCCACGCCCTGGGGGCTCCCGGGGACGCTGTCCCCCCTCCGGGCGCCCCGGGCTGGCTGAGAGTCCCTTAGGGCGCCCCTCCTCTGCCACGGGAACCGTGTCCCCCCCCCCAGCTCCCGGGGACAGCAGCTGGGGTTTCCGTGAGGAGACCGGAGCGTGCCCCGGTCTGAGCCCTGTGCCCTGTGTCCCTTGCACCCCGGGACCCCGTGCCCTTGGCCGGCAGCTTCCCTTCATGCCAGTGCAGAGCGGGGCTGCGGGGAGGGGCTGTGGGGCTGTGAGGGGCCCACGGTGCCCCTCGCAGCACTGGTGTGGGAGCACGTGGGCGTGGAGGGGCCGGAGGGGGGGGGTCGGCTCAGGGTCCCGGCTCAGCCTCCCTCACCCCCCAGTGTTCTGGGGCGTGCAGGGGCTGCCGGGAGGGGCTCCCCGTGCTTGCGTGGGCGTCCCTGCGCCAGGAGGCCCCCGGAGCAGGGCCAGTGTCGAGCCTCACTCCTCCCCGGCCGGGACGCCACATTCCTCCACGTGAACATGAGGCCTCTGTGTGCCGCACGCCACCACCCAGGTGTGCAACAGCTGTGTGCAGGCAGCTGGGTGCACAGGTGTGTGGAGGGAGGAACGTGTGTGTGCATATGCCTATGTGTGCATGTATGTGCGCATGTGTGCGTGCGCGTGCACACGTGTGCACATGTGTGTATGTGTGCGTGTGCGTGTGTATATGCAGGCATGTGTGTACATGTGTGTATGCAGGCATGTGTGTACATGTGTGAGTGCATGTTTGCACACGCGTGTGTGCACGTGTGCACGCACATGTATGTGCCTGTGTGTACGCATGTGTGTGTGCGTGCGTGCTCCTCCAGAGGTCCTTTAGGCGGCATCACTGTGTAGTGCTCACGTGCGTTTGTGCTCTGTTCCCAGGACTCGTGCGTGCTCTTCTTGTGCGCATTTGTGCTCCTGTTTGCAGGAGGCGGTGCGTGCTCGTGTGTCCTCGTGTTCACAGAACGGGGTATGTGCCTGCTTGTCCGAGGGAGGCCGTCCATATGCGTGTGCTCAGTGGCAGGAGGTGGCCCGCACACGTGTGTGCTGGGGTTGGGACGGGCGTGCCGTGTCCCGGGGAGGCGGTGCGTGCGCCCCCGCTCTGAAGGCCTGTTTGCGGCCCCGCTGCCCACGCACTGCCCCTGCCCCGCAGCGCCCGGGGCAGTCGGGGCTGCCGCTCCTGTCCCGTGCGGAAGACGCTGTGCTCTTTGCCACGTTCCCTCGGGCCCTGGCTCTGATAATGTGATAATGAGTGATTCTATTTAATGAGACGCCGCGTGGGTCATCGCGGTGCATTTTAATAGAGCCTTTCCGGCAGATCCCTTAACCCCGCACGTCCCGAGTCATGGAACATTGTGCTGTGGGCTGGAAAGAAGAGGGACGGACACGAGTGTAGCGGGCGGATAAGTCAGGAGACGGCGGCTGGGATCACGGGACCAGTTCGGGGCCGGTGACAGGAGTCACCACCACTTTGGTGCCTTCCCTCCGGGAAGGCTGCCCGGACCCCAGACAGTCCCCAGTGCCGGGGGCAGTGGCAGGCCCACCCAGGTGACACATCACAGACACTGTCCTGGTGGCGAAATGCTCGTGGGTGCGGGCCTGTGGCCCCCTGCCCACATCTTTCCTGGGGGCCGCGGCCAGCCCACCCCCACCTCCACTGATGTCCCCAGAGAAAACAGACCCCTGCATCCCCCGTCCACCCCCTCATGGCCCCTGGACACTCTGCCCCAACACGCCCTCCCCGGTGGGTCCTCAGGACGCAGAGCTGATGTCCTCCGCTTCGTGCCCCTGCAGCTGGCGTCCCCGAGGCCTGCCTCCCTGGGGCTGCCCCCGTCCACTGCCTGAACACGTCTCCCTCCGGTCACCCTCTGGCATTGGGTGGCCACGCCCTGGGGCCTGGGCGGCCGAGCACTGAGCTTCGAGCGGCTTTAGTAGGTTGCGTCCTGCGGAGCAGCGCCGGGCAGCGTGGCCCCGGGGCAGGGTCTGGGGGACGCTGTCCCGGGCCCCAGCGTGGGCCTGTGGCTGGGCACGGAGGGAGCTGGGGGCTGGGGGGAGATGCTGGGTGGGCGCCACCTCCTTCCGCTCCCCTGGCCGGAGCTCCCCGTTGAGAAGGGGAGGCGGCTGCCTGGGGCGTGTGGGCTGGGCTGTGGCCGAGACCCCCGAGCAGGCGCGGCAGGGGCAGGGGGCCTGGCACCCAGGCCCGGGTCTTCTCGCTGCTTCTCACCCGCCTCCATCTCTTCCAGCTTACGTCCCTGAGGAGGAGCTGAAGGCCGCAGAGGTCCAGGAGGAAGCCGCGGAGGAGGACGGCCCGTCTCTGGACGCGCCCGAGGGCGAGCATGAGTGCGCCACGGCCGAGGACGGGGACGCCCCGGAGGCGCCCAGCTACCAGGACTCCCCGCTCAGCACCGCCACCAACCAGGACGCCGCCTACGGGTCCCCCTTCAGCGAGGGCAGTGACCAGCTGGCGCCGTTCAAGGGCCCTGCGGCCCGGGAGGAGAAGGAGGAGCCGCCACCGGGCCCCGGGGAAAGCGCCGCGTCCTACCCCCAGGACAGCCTGGCCCAGATCAAGGCCGTGTACGCCAACCTCTTCTCCGAGTCCTGCTGGTCCAGCCTGGCCCTGGACCTGAAGAAGTCCACCTCGACCACCAGCAACGGCGATGCCGGCCCGAAGGACGGCTCCTCCCCGGCCGCGCCCACGCCGCCCGCCGGCCCCGCCGCCGGCACCCCCGCCCCCGCCCCCGGCTCCAGCACCAGCACCAGCACCAGCGGCTCCGGCTACGACTGGCACCAGGCGGCGCTGGCCAAGACGCTGCAGCAGACGTCGGGCTACGGGCTGCTGCCCGAGCCCAGCCTGTTCAGCACCGTGCAGCTGTACCGCCAGAACAACAAGCTCTACGGCTCCGTGTTCACGGGCGCCAGCAAGTTCCGCTGCAAGGACTGCAGCGCCGCCTACGACACACTGGTGGAGCTGACCGTGCACATGAACGAGACGGGCCACTACCGCGACGACAACCGCGACAAGGAGGCCGAGAAGACCAAGCGCTGGTCCAAGCCCCGCAAGCGCTCGCTGATGGAGATGGAGGGCAAGGAGGACGCCCAGAAGGTGCTCAAGTGCATGTACTGCGGCCACTCGTTCGAGTCGCTGCAGGACCTCAGCGTCCACATGATCAAGACCAAGCATTACCAGAAAGTGCCTCTGAAGGAGCCCGTGCCGGCCCTCGGCAAGCTGCTGCCCGCCACCAAGAAGCGGGCGCTCCAGGACCTGGCGTCGCCCTGCTCGCCCGAGCCCGCGGGCGCGGGCGCCGCTGCCGCCACCGAGCCGGCCCTGGGCGAGGCGGCCAAGGACCAGAAGGCCGCCAACCCCTACGTGACCCCCAACAACCGCTACGGCTACCAGAACGGCGCCAGCTACACCTGGCAGTTCGAGGCGCGCAAAGCACAGATCCTGAAGTGCATGGAGTGCGGCAGCTCCCACGACACCCTGCAGCAGCTCACGGCCCACATGATGGTCACCGGCCACTTCCTCAAGGTGACCACGTCCGCCTCCAAGAAAGGGAAGCAGCTGGTGCTGGACCCCGTGGTGGAGGAGAAGATCCAGTCCATCCCCCTGCCCCCCACCACGCACACGCGCCTGCCCGCCGCCGCCGCCCACGGGAAGAAGCAGCCCGAGTCCCCCGCGGGCGGCCCCGCGCCCGACGACAGGAAGGAGCCCGAGAAGGAGAAGGCGCCGGCGGGGGCGGGGGCGGCCGTGGCGGCGGGGGCCGGGGAGGGCGAGAAGAAGATCAAGGAGGAGAGCGAGGAGGCGGCCGAGCCGGCCGAGCCCACGGCCCTCTACCAGTACCTGCGGGAGGAGGACCTGGACGACAGCCCCAAGGGCGGGGTGGACATCCTCAAGTCGCTGGAAAACACCGTGTCCACGGCCATCAGCAAGGCGCAGAACGGCGCGCCCTCGTGGGGCGGCTACCCCAGCATCCACGCCGCCTACCAGCTGCCCGGCGCCGCCAAGCCGCTGCCCGCCGTGCCCGCGCAGAGCGTCCAGGTGCAGGCCAGCTACGCGGGCGTGAAGCCGCTGCCCACCGAGCACGGCGCCCTGCTGCACTCGCCCGGGGCCCTCACGCCGCCCCCACACAGGAGCAACGTGTCGGCCATGGAGGAGCTGGTGGAGAAGGTCACGGGCAAGGGCAAGAGGGACGAGCGGCCGGCCGAGCAGGACAAGGGCTCCCCGGCCAAGACGGCGTCCCCCGCCGCCAAGGAGAACAAGGAGGGGCCGCGGGCCGAGGACGCGGGCGGGGCCAGGCCGCAGAAGAAGGGCCCCGAGGCGGACGCGGCGGGGAAGGCCAGGAAGGAGGCCCCGGCGGGGGACGGCCACACCCACAACGGCACCGAGACCCCCCGAGCCAAGGTCACCAACGGCTGCAGCAACCTGGGCGTCCTCACCGACCACTCGCCCGAGCCCTCCTTCATCAGCCCGCTGAGCGCCCTGCAGTCCATCATGAACAGCCACCTGGGCAAGGTGTCCAAGCCCGTGAGCCCCTCGCTGGACCCCCTGGCCATGCTGTACAAGATCAGCAACAGCATGCTGGACAAGCCCGCCTACCCCGCCGCGCCCGGCAAGCAGGCCGACGCCATCGACCGCTACTACTACGAGAGCAGCGACCAGCCCATCGACCTGACCAAGTCCAAGAGCCGGGCGCTGGGCGCGGGCGCCGCCGACCCCGCGGGCTCCCCGCTGCGGGAGAGCGCGCTCATGGACATCTCGGACATGGTGAAGAACCTCACGGGCCGCCTCACGCCCAAGTCCTCCACGCCCTCCACCGTGTCCGAGAAGTCGGACGCCGACGGCAGCAGCTTCGAGGAGGCGCTGGACGAGCTCTCGCCCGTGCACAAGCGGAAGGGCCGGCAGTCCAACTGGAACCCGCAGCACCTGCTCATCCTGCAGGCCCAGTTCGCCTCCAGCCTGCGGGAGACGCCCGAGGGCAAGTACATCCTGGCGGACCTGGGCCCGCAGGAGCGGGTGCACGTCTCCAAGTTCACGGGCCTGTCCATGACCACCATCAGCCACTGGCTGGCCAACGTCAAGTACCAGCTGCGGAGGACAGGGGGGACCAAGTTCCTCAAGAACCTGGACACAGGACACCCCGTGTTTTTTTGCAACGATTGTGCCTCTCAGTTCAGAACTGCGTCCACGTACATCCACCACCTGGAGACGCACCTGGGCTTCAGCCTGAAGGACCTCTCCAAGCTGCCCCTGGGGCAGCTGCAGGACCCGCAGAGCGCGGCCAAGGGGCTGGGCAGCAAGGCCCTGGGCCCGCTGGCGGCCGCCGAGGACGAGCTCGGCTCCACCTTCCAGTGCAAGCTCTGCAACCGGACCTTCGCCAGCAAGCACGCGGTGAAGCTGCACCTGAGCAAGACGCACGGCAAGTCCCCGGAAGACCACCTCATCTACGTGGTGGAGCTGGAGAAGCCGTAGCCCCGGCCCCCCGGCGCGAGGCCCGGACTGAGCCTCCGAAATCAGCCCCCGCCCCGCCCCCTCCCTGCCGAACTGCCTGTCTGGACCCGGGTTTTTCTTACACATATTTTGTAGTTATATTTATATGCTCTTTGTCTGATCTGTGCATGTTATTTTTCTTTTTTGCCGTGAGTCAAAGTCTGACCTTTATTTTCAACATCTGTTCTTGATGTTAAGCTATCTTTTCTAGCAGAGAGTGGGGCGCACTGCTCAGAGAGACGTTTATTTAGCAGGAGAGAAAGACACAAATAACCATGATCAAAGACATCCTAAAATTACGAAGTTGCCATGACAATAAAGGTCATAGAACCTGTAGTGTCAAATTTAACCCTTTGAGGACCGTAATCGTGTATCTGTGCCTTTCACTCGGAAAAAAGAAAACCAGAAAAGAAAAAAAAAAAGGCTTAAAGGCATTTCATTCAGATCAAAAGCTGTGTCAGACACACAACTTATTTAATAATTAAAAAATGAGCTTTTATCTACAGAACTGGTTTGTGAAGGAAGCGTGCCCACGTGCGGCGGTTGGGAGTTGTGGAGACTCGCGGGGTTGTTAGGAAGCCACACCTCTACACACTCAAAGCAAGACCCGACCCACCACAGACACCCCCGTGGCCACTAAGCCCAAACCCTCTGGATGCTGAAAATGCCACTTTCGGCAAAAAAAAACAAAAAAAGAAAAAAAGAAAAAAAAAGTATGCAAGCTATTATTTAAAAAATGTGTAAAAATGCTATTTCTTTTTTCCTGTAAAATACTGCAGTTTATAGTTATTTACAAATGTAAGCTTTGGTACAAGCTGACCTTTCTATAGCGTGCTGCATTGGTAAATGAAAAAAAAAAGGGGCAAATGTTGGATTCCTTCTCTGTAAATTGCCAACATCAGCTTAAAAACTCTACGTTCCATACCATACCATTTTAATCTATTCCACTTCCTTTGTACCTTCTGGCTGTATGCTTTCTCTTTCAACTTTTTATATTGTCATTTTATATTAAATTTCTGTGTATATACTGTAAAACCACAATTTTGGAATAAAATTTAGTTCCTGCAGCTTGATTTAAATAGAGAGATCTCACCGGCCACAGCATCGTCCCGATGCATGTATATCAGACAAAAATAAATACATGGAAACAAAGCGAGCCCTGCACTATTAATTATACATTTCGATGTTCTATCATTAATATTGTACAGTACATTTTGGTTCACACAATTAAATCCACTGTTTTCTCAAATGTAAAATAAACCCACACGCGGTTCTCGATTTACGTAGATTGTCTTGTCGTCATTCCTCGGCCATCGAGGTGTTGGTCCGGCAGCCGGAGGTGAGGCAGCTGACAGGAGCCCATTCGGAGTGGTCGGCCGGCGGCCGTGGCTGCTGACTCGCTTCGTTCGGAGGATAAGCGTTGCGCCTTTTCCTTAAAGATAATTAAGATTCTTAACTGCGCGGGATGTCGTGGATTGCTGAGTTCAGTCACCGCCCTGCGTGGTGCTTGCCGGGTGCAGGGCGGGCTGAGGTGGCCCTCCCAAGTTTCTGGGGGTCCACGACGAGGCTCTGGTGAGCCGAGACCCCGGCTCCGGGGGGCTGGTCACGTGTGAATTCTGCGCTCTCACTTTCGGTGAGAAGATGGGGCTTGGGCCACGGCGACGCTCAGGGCTCGCCTTCCTTCCTGCTCCGTGCTCTGTGCTCAGGGTCTCCTGCCGGTGCTGGGGGCGGGGGCTGCCGTGAAGGAGCGCCTTCTCGCCAGGGTGTTGCAGACCGACTGCTCCTTCCCTGTCAGTGCTGGGAGCACTCTCACGCGGCAGCCCCTCCCGTGGGACAGGCCTCAGGACCCCAGGACCCCAGCCTGATGGCTGAGCAGAGGAGGTTCCTTCTCTCCCCGTCCTCCTCAAGTGTGCCCCGGGCAGTGGACGATTTTTCATTTTATTTTGTTCCGGAGCCACACCCAGCAGGGCTTCCTCCTTCCCTGTGCTCAGGGACCGCTCCTGGCAGGCCCGGGGACCCAAGGGTGCCTGCAATAGAACCCAGGCCGGCGGCGTGCAGGGCCCAGCCCTCCCAGCTGATTGCCACTCTGGCCTGAAGGCTGAGGCCTGAGGCCCCCCGGCTCCATTTCTTCGCCCCTGATGCCTGGTGTGCTCCCTTGGAGGGTTGGGGGCCCCGGGGATGGGCCCACATCTGCCAGGCAGAGGTGTGGCTTCTCTGTGCTCCTGTCTCCCTGGCAAAGGGCTTGGGGCCTGGGTGCTCCGGGTCCAGTTGATGGGTCAGCTCAGTTACTGGACAGTAGGCAGCTTTGGGGGCCTGGGCGCAGGGGAGGGGTGGGGCGGGAAGTTGGCATGCCAGCCCTTACTGTACAGGCCCTGAGCTGGGGAGGCCTGCTGTCTTGGAGTTGGGGCGGGGGTCCTGGTCCCACCCACCCACCTCATCCAGCATTTCGGACACTCGGCATCTTCCAGAAACTGCTTGTGCAAAGAATAGTTTCTGTTTTTTCCTCCTCCCTAATCTTAACTGTTACTTCTTGAAGACGACGGCAGCCATTGGAGGTTGGTTATTGAGCATAAAAGACGCCAAAGAGTAGAACAGGAGAGCGTTGTAGCTCTTGGAGAACTGTATTCTAATAAAAGTAATACACGGCCATTGCCAAAAATTGGAACACAAAAAGGAAAGAAAGAAAAAGTTAACTGTTGTTTTCACCTAGAGAAAAACGCTGTGAATATTTTAGTGCAAGTGTCTTCCTGCCCGTTTGCTGAAGACACAGACCTCACAGCCTCTCCGCCCTCCCGCCCTCACCTCAGGACAAATGCCGCCTTCCCCCGTAGCGTTAACTCTGCGGTTTCGGATCATGTCCGGTATGCTCTAATCTCACAAATTCACTATCAGAATTTTAGACAGCGACATCTACATCTGAATTCTTTTCCTTCCCCCTTTTTTTCTCTCTGTTTTTGGACAGTGGCAGGGATTGAACTCAGAGCCTCACGCTGACATGTGGTGACCACTGACCTCTCGGCCCCTTCGATTCTTTTCTTCGCGTCTCGCTCCCACGGGTGGGCTCCGGGAGTGCCCCACTCAGGCATACATGGATGTTTGTTTCCCGGGCTCAGTTCTAGCACTGACTTTCCGCTCTGTAGCGTCGAGTCCGAGGGGCCCAGCTGGCTCATGAGCTGTGCAGACCCCGCGTCTCACCTCTCCCCTCACTGTGCAGGTAAGTGGGTGCTGTGGCCGCGGACAGTGTCGGGGTGCCGCTGTGGGAGCATAGGTCCTTCTTTCGGGGGCCCCCTCCACGTGGATCATGATTTTGCGTCAGACCAGGTGGCCGGTACGTGCTCTGCAGACACACAGTGGGGCTGGGGCTCAGAGCTGTGGCCCCGGGGACTCCCCCCCGCACACTGTGGCTCCATGTGACCCGAGGACACGCGATTGGACGGCTTGTCATTGGGAGACCAAAGCCCCAGTTCTGTGGCCTCGTCACGGATGACCACGAGTGTCACCTGGGCAGACGAAGGGCATCGGAAAACGCCGGGCCAGGTCCCACTCCTCCAGGAAGGGGGTCTACGCCAGCCCCTCCGTCCTGCCTCCCCGAGGTGAGTTGGGGCCGGAGCTGAAGGTGGATGAGGCAGCGTGCGCCCACTTCTGGGGGCAGGCAAGGTTCTGAGCTTCGCTGTGGCGTGGATGGTCCCTCCCACCTGCCACTCACCAGCGCCTCGGGCAGCGTGTTGAGTGGACGGGAGCACAGCTAGCTACTTGAGGGGGAGCCCACATGCTTTCCCGGGCGCTGGTTGCTGTGGATGGTCAGTGGTTGGAGGTCGCGCCGGTCACCTCTGACGCCGGGAGTCACGTCACCTGGTCATCCCAGAGGCTCGCGGCCTCTGTCCTGGGTGAGTGTGAAGGTCTCATGGTGACTCAGCTGTGCGTGGTGCGGCCGCCTTGCCATACACGCGGACGGGGACAGATTGATTTGTTTTTACTTATTTATTTAAATGTTGCAGGTGGCCTGGCAACTATTTATTTTTATCATGCTGATTTTATTTATTTATTTATTTTTGGGTGATGGGAAATTTCCCATCTCTCTGCTCCGATCACACGGCCCCAGGAGGACCCAGACCCCTGCCTCCCCTCCGAGACTGCCCGTTTGCTCCAGGTCAAGAGGGTCTCTCCACGTTGGGGCTGGTTCTTACTTTCCCGAGTTGTGCACTAGAAGACGATCCATGGCGTCTTCTTGACTCGACTTCACATCATCTCAGGTTCCGCCCAGTTTGTCCCCAAAGGGCCACTTCACCGGCCAGACACAGCTTCTTTGTCCAGTCACCAGTGGGTCCATCTGGGTCCTGAACATCTGGCTGCTGTGATGGACAGCCCACCCCTTGGAAAAGTGGCCGGGCAGATATCCCAGCCTCACTGTGGTGGCTGGGGGTCCACGTTTGCTTTTTAAGGACTCCTGCTTTATCTCTGTAGCAGCCACCCCACTTCCGGTCCCACCATCGAGGGGCCAGGGCCCTTTCTGCAGCCTCCCAGTACCTGCAGTTTAACCCCCTCTGTGCCAGGGGCCACGCCTGCGCAGTGCGGTGATGTCTCGTGGCCCAGACCTGTTTCTCCCCCTCGTGAGGGAGGGGACCCCTCTGCTCGAAGTCTGGGCCAGGCTCCCTGAGGCTGTGCCTGGGAGTTGGGGCCCCTTACTCTGTATTCCAGCCCTTCCAGTGTTTCATCTAAGAATTCAAGTCCAGCGGGTAGGGTGTTTGTCTTGCATGCGGCCCGACCCGGGTTCGATTCCTGGCATCCCATATGGTCCCCCAAGCACCACCAGGAGTAATTCCTGAGTGCAGAGCCAGGAGTAACCCCTGAGCACTGCTGGGTGTGACCCAAAAAGGAAAAAAAAAAAGAATTCAAGTCTTTTGTTTTACTCTACATGTAAGTGGGATCAGATGGTATTTATTCTTCTCTGTCTGACTTACTCCATTTCATCAAATCTAAATCAACTAAAAAAAAAAGTCATTTGTGGTTGGGGAGAAGGCGTCGCTCACAGATGCACCGGGAAGAGGCAGGCGGGCGGAGAGTATTCGACACGGCCCTCGTGTCAGCGACTCTTCTTGGGGGGGTTGTTTGACCCCCAGTTACTTTCCTGAAAGGGATTAAGGAAGTTTCTTGAGGATCAACACTTTCCAAAATATGTAAATAATCATGAAAATCCCATGTGGAAAAGGGGACCCCTAGCGCAGTCCGCAGACCCCTGGATTCCCTCGGAGTTGATACAAAGCACTGCATCAGTCCCAAGATTAAAACATTTTTCTCCTTTAAGTAAATCTTTATGCATTTATGCATGCTTTCAGAGTAATCTTTCCAATTTTATCCAACTGACTGAAACTAAGAATTTCCTTTTCTCTTTGCAGAATAACAAAATATGGGGGTGTATAATAAGAGCTATGGAATAATAAAATGAAGAAAAGTGGGAGTTTTTGAATCCTTTATGACCTGTGAAGGTTTAAATTATATATTGAATCATGTTTCAAGCTTCAGCTCTCTGATACACAGTTCACATCATTATGCTCAATTTATATTGATTAATGATTGATCAATTAAAATTATCCTTGCCAATTTCAGCTGTTGACTCTTTAAAGTCATCAGACTTATAGGAGGCAAGTGTTTAGTGATGTTTTGATTTATTAACCTTAAGAGACCACGGTGTCCTACGTACGTTTATTTTACAAGGTAGTAAAATCTAACGTCGACGCTCAGGGCTCCCCACGCCTCCTGGGAGTGCCCGATGTTCCCCGTGACAGCCACAGCTCCGCCAGGAATTACCTGGGTCCCAGGAGGCTGGGGGCCTGGTGAAGCAGGGTGTCGGCGGGGGGCGGGGGAGTGACCAGAGCCGGCTGCTTCGGGCTCCTTCCGCCGTCATCGTGTCTGTAATCCCTTAGTGGACACCAGTGGCTGGAATTGTCCTCAAGCAGAAATCTGCTGGAGAAGACTTTGTTCACACTCAGATTTCTGGGAGAATATTCGTCCGTGGGCGGAGCTGTCCTCGACAGCGATCTTTTATTACGTGAGCGGAAAACAGTGGTCCGCGCTGATCCCCGCCCCATGGAGCCTGCAGTGACCCTCCGCGGCCATGTTTGCTGTCCACGGGGTGCTGCCAGGCCACCCAGAGCCTGAGAGTCCGGACCCTCTCGATCCCCTCGGCAGAAACAGTCCCTTCTCCAGAGGAGCCGTCGGCTGCCCTTCCCACAACACCTCTAGGTTGGAAACTCGGCGTTCAGCAGAAGCACTTGCCCCTCCTGGCCCGAGGCCTTTGCTCTCTGAGCCCCCGTCCGTCTCCTGTAAGAGGGGTGCTCTTCAGGCCGGGCGGCTCCGTGGCCGCGGTGCAGGCGGGGCCCTGGCTGTGCGTGAGTGGACCCTGCTGCACGGGGCTTTGCCTCTGCTCAGGCACGTCCAGGAGGGGACGCCTTGTCCGTGTCCTCCCCCCCTCCCCCGCCTGGCCCCCCGTGCCTCTCTTAAGCGGCAGGTCGGGCCTTCCTTAGGCCACAGAAAATCAAAAAACAAAGAACAGTCTTCCCCGAGTGATGAACTTTGGTTTTCTCACCCGTTTTCCAAGAAACTTCCTTGCGGATTCCCCTGCTCCGTCTCCATCCGGTAAGCCTAGTGCTGGCATTTTAGAGCAAGCAGGAAGATGCAGTTCCTCACGGGGCCTGTGTCCCAGGGGTCACGCCGGTCAGAAGGAAAGCTGACACCCCAGGGGCAGGCCACTCAGGGGACACACTGGACCCTTGGCCCCGGGGGCACTGCGTTCAGAGTTTCTGAAAGGTGATGATCTTTGTTCATCTGTTCCAAGAAGGAATGAGGTGTGGCTAACCCTTCCCGAGGAGGAAGAGTTTCTGAGGCTCTGTGGAGAGAGAAGCGGGGCTCTGGGCCCCTGGGGTGCCTGGGAAACGCCACGTGTACCAGCACGTGCATCGAGATGAGATGCGTCCCAAGGACCATGAGTCACATGGATGGACATGACTCAGGTCACGTACCGCAGATAGGCTCATGCTTCATGATGGACATAGGTCACCTCATGTTCATAGATGGACATATCCAAGTTATGTATCATGGCTGTGCATGGGCGAAATGTGGAGCATGGGTGGACATGGCCCAGGCACCATGGCTGTGCGTGGTGAGGCGTGGAGCAGGGGTGGACATGGCCCAGGCACCATGGCCGTGCGTGGTGAGGCGTGGAGCAGGGGTGGACATGGCCCAGGCACCATGGTCATGCGTGGTGAGGCGTGGCTCATGGATGGACATGGCCCAAGACACCGTGGCCATGCGTGGCGAGGCGTGGAGCAGGGGTGGACATGGCCCAGGCACCATGGCCATGCGTGGCGAGGCGTGGAGCATCGGGGGACATGGTCCAGGCACCATGGCTGTGCGTGGCGAGGTGTGGAGCAGGGGTGGACATGGCCCAGGCACCATGGCCATGCGTGGCGAGCGTGGAGCGTGCTGCGAGGCTGGAGCGGGAAGGGCGGGCCTGCTGTAGAGGCCTGTTGCGTCGGGCCCCACCAGCTGCTCTGTGGGTTTCTGGTGAGAGGAAGCCGTGGTGGAGCCTCGGGGCATGGCCTTGCTAGGGTTAAAGATCCCCAGGCTTTAGAGAGAACGTATAAAAGAACTTTCTTTCTGAAATAATTTATGGAAATGCCGCGCTCCTTTGAAGGTTCCATGTCACCGCCTGGCACTCCTCGATGTTCTCTTTCTTCACCTGTCAGGCGAAGACCACCTCGAAGAGTCTCACCGCTGATTACTAGTTAATTGTCATTAATAAGTGACAACTGACATTATGGGGGCTTAATGCAGAGAGAACAGAACAGAGCCCCAGATATTCTAATGAGCTGACTCCTACGTGCCCCCTATTGTTGTCGAAATGAGGAGCTGTCGGCATTGTTCGGAGATGGGCTTCAACTGCTCCGGAAAATATGCTCTCTCCCTTATGCACAGATAATTCCCGGGACTCTGCATCCCCCCCGCCCGCGTGCGTGTGTGCACAGATGCACGTGCACACGCGCGCATGCACACACACACACACCCGCACACTCGCGCACGCACAAACCCGCACACACACACACACCCGCACAAACACCCGCGCGCGCACACACACACACACACACACACACACACACACACACACACACGCTCTCTCCTATAAGCCTGCAGAATTCCCAACTTCGGAGGTCCTCTAACTTGTTCCCCGGCGAGGGAGGGGCGCGTTCCAGAGGCTCCCGCTACGGAGCAGATGGCGAAGCCAGGCTGTTTAACACTGCGGCTCCCATCGGCCTGACTGGAGGCGGAGGTGGGGGACTCCGCGCCGAGGGTGCGGGGTGGGAGGAAGGAGCAGGGGAGGAACGGATCGAACCAGCCGGATCCACCAGTCACAGCCGGAAAGCTGGAGACGGGCGGGAGCACGTGAGCGCCTGCCCCAGACGCTCCCCAAGCATCTTCTCCTCCAGCCACCGCACCCGCCTGGCGCTCCACACCTTCCCGGAGAGAAGCGTGGCGGGGATCCTAGCGGCACTGCACTGGCAGGGACGTCGCTTGCCATCTGTTTTCCGTAAACATGACCCAAACAGAATCTGCTTGTCAAGATCCTTAATCCTCAGGCTGGCCGGGGCACGGAGGCGGGCTCTGTGTGTGTGTGTGTGTGTGTGTGTGTGTGTGTGTGTCTGTGCTCACCAAAGCACCACACTTTCTCTTGACGCTGGAGCAGGAACTGAAGTGTCGGTCACCCTGGAAACAGCTGTGTGCCCCCCTCACCTCTGTCCGGCCGCAGGGCGAGGAGTGGTGTCCGGGGCTGGCCGCTCTCGGGTCACCTCTGCTGCGGGTCCCCAGCAGGACCCGGCGGAGCGTGCAGGGAGAAGGCGCCCGCAGAGGCCAGCGGGAACACAGACGTGTTGTTTTCCAAGTGCCAACACCTCCTAACAACAATTTTTCGTGCTATCAGATCATTTTGCACCACGTCATCCTGCCTCTGCCGAGTCTTCTCACTCAGCTGCAGTTTGCAGGCTCGATGGCGGCTCGCCTGGCAGAGAAGTGCACGCTCCCTCGCGCCCCCCCGCCGCCCGGCCTCTCGGGTCCTAGTGGGTGACTGTGTTCCCGGCCGGCAGCGGGGCGGGCGCCAGGAGAGCGGCTCGTCCCATGCTCAGAGGTGCTGGCCACGGTGGGGACCTCAGGCGTGTGTGGGACCCCGACAGGGCATGTCCTGGGAAGGAGAGACAGCACAGGGGGTGAGGCTCTTGCCTTGACTATGCCTGACCCGGGTTCCATCCCCGACCCTGCTGAGGGTCCCCTGAGCACTGCCAGGAGTGATTCATGAGCACAGAGTGAGGAGTCAGAGTGAGGAGTCAGAGTGAGGAGTCAGCTTGAGCTCCGCTGGGGTGGGCTCTCTGCCCAGCAGTATTAAGCATCTATTGCCAGTGCTCGTGTGCTGGGGACCCGCAGTCTCTGAGCTGGGCCTGACGCAGAGCCCGGCTGTGGCCTTCTGTGGGAGCACTGGCCCCGAGTCCCTGTGCCCCCTCCCGCTGACAGGATGTCAGTCATCACGGCTGTTGTGCACAAAGGCCCGGGAAGGAGATGCAGCGTGTCTCAGGGCTCCTGCTGACCGCCCGCCGAGGCCCGGACCCGCTGTTTGCCCGGCAGCCATGCCCCAGGGCCCAGACCCTGCGTGCCGCCCCCGGCCGGGCCCACGGGCCTCGGGCCGACCACCACATCCTTAATTTGCTTAATAGAAATCTGCCTCGTGGCCCCGCCACCTGCTCTGTCGTCCGAAAAGGACAGAGGTGGGTGCGGGCGGGCGCGGACTAGGAGGAGGGAGCGGCAAAGGCTCCGGCGGGGCCTGTCTGCCCGGGAGAGGGGAGGCTTGGTCCTTCACGGCTCCGGGATTCTTCAGCTGTCGTGGCCCCCGAGGCACCTCCCCCCCATTGCGACCAAGGTACTGTCACTCCCTTGAGGCCTGGTGGCTCCACGTCTAAACCTGAGCACTTGGTAAGAGTCTGGGCTGGAGAGACGTCCCGAGGGCCGGGAGGTCGGGGAGGAGCCTGGCTGTTGGCTGACCAGCAGACACGGTGTGGGCTGGCCCGAGGGGCTGGGCTCTCTCCGGGGAGCACCGGCCACCCTCTACCCGTGACCTGAGTCCCCTCTGGTTCGGGAGAGGGGGGTGGGGCCCTTGGCGTCTCAGAAGTGTCAGCCAGCCCCAGGCGAGGCTGCTCTGTCACTGTTTGCACCCGAGGCTTGGCGGGTCCCAGAGCTGGGACTGGACAGAGCCGGGGGTTGGGCTCTGCCGCCCTGGGCGTGGTTTTGGTTCTGTCACGATGGAGGCGCTCCCTGGGCGCCGGAGCAGGAGGGCCGTCGGTTCCCGGTGTGGAGGACACGGCACCTCTCCCTCTGCGTCGTCATTCCGGCTGTGATGGTCCGGGTTCCTCCGGGTGTCATCGTCACACTGAGCTTTGTCACGAGCGTTCTGGGGGGGAGGGGGTGCGTGAGGGGCACTGGGCAATGCGGGGGCTTGCAGGAACACCTGAGCTTCCGCAGGCCCGGCTCTCTTGGTGGTCCCGCCACTGGGAAGAGAGCTCCCGAGTGACCGGAGGGGGCTTCTCCTGGGCTTAGACGTGAGCGGCCCCTCCGGGGGCTCAGGCAGCACGGATCTGAGCTTGGGCCAGAACCACGCCATCCCGAGCATCACCGGCTGCCGCTCGGAAGGCCCCGGAGCCCCTCGGGGGTGGTCCTGGCGGTCCCCAGCCCTGCGGGGCCCAGCTGCACCGCGTCCTCGTATGACGGAGAAATGAGCGGGGAAGGACCAGAAGGAGCCGGGAGGGCCAGACCGTGGACCAGCGTCTGACAGTCCTAGTCTGCACGTGTGATCCAGGTGGTCTTCCTGTAACCCTTGTTTGCAGAGATCATGAGACCACCTTACACGTCCATGTAAGGGCACGTGTGATCTGCTGGGTCACGCCACAACCACCCTGGGCTGCTATGGAACCAGACTGGTGGTTCCGACGGGGTGAGACCTCTGGGCACAGCAGCCGGAAAGCAGAGCCAGCGGAGGGCGGAGGAACGGCCTGTGCCCAGACCGCTGCGTCATGCGGGCTTGGCGGGGGAGGCAGGAGGAACGAAGAGCCCGCATGGCCTGGAGGAGAGCAGGATGGATGGACGCAGAGGGGCGAGGAGCAGGAGGAGGACGGAGGGAAGTGCCGGCTCTGCCCGGGACAGAGGCTCCTTCTCTGCCGCCCCTGCCGCCGTGGCCGTCAGCCCAGGTGAGCCGTGAGGCGCCAGCGCTGGGTCCCCGGGCCCCACGTGTGCTTCCTCTCTGCCCAGCAGGCGCCCTTGCGCTGGCCCCAGTCCACTGAGAGTCACAGGGGTGACCCCAGGTCCTCTGAGCAGCGGTTGGGAGACAGTCCCCCCACCCCGCCAAAGGAAAGAGGAAGAGGAAGACCCCTGTTTGGGGAGCCCCTGGGCGAAGAGGCCGGTGAAATGCTCCTCAAAAGCGGACGCACCGTCTGGGCTCTGCACACGGGCAGGAAGTCTCTGCCCGCAGAGCCGGCGGCACCGCACTCGGCAGCCTGTGCAGTGATGTCCGGGGGGGCTGGCCCGAGCCCCTCTAGGGGAGCAAAGCCAGACGGGAGAGCCCGTGGGAAAGTGCTCGCGAGCCAGGCCAAGGTTGCTCTAGTGGGCGCATCTCTCCTGGTTCCTCGCACCGCCCCCCACCCAGCAGCCCCAGGCCCAGGCCTCGCCCTTGGCTCTCTCTGGGTTGCTCCTCTGTGGATGCGTGGCTGGCACTGCGGTTGTTCCTGCATTTGGCTGGGGAGGGCGCAGCCAGGACACTGCACCGCGTCAAGGCGCTGGTGCCCCCAGAAACACGCTGGCCGCGGGCGCTCGGCGGTGGAGAGCTTTGGGTCCTCCTGGGCGAGAGGGTCCGGGCCTGGCAGGCACGCGGGTCTCCTCCTTCCCTCCCCCGTGGGCCTTTGTTTCCTGCCTCCCGGAGAGGCAAGGCCAGCAGAGCTCCCTGTCCTCGGGCACGCATGCCATGGACTCACGGCCAAGGACCGCGACACGCAGGAGGGGCCTTTCCGGGGACGAGGGACGCGCACCTCCTTGCTGGTGGGCCCCTCCTCGCGGCCTCTCCCTTCCCTGGGGCAGAGCCACCTCATGTCAAGGGTGCGCTGTGCCCGTCTTTATCCGTTCACTCATCACCTTTTTTCCATTTAGGTTTTTGGGTCACAACTGGGAGTGGGCTCAGGGCTCCTCCCGGAGTGCTCAGGGGGCCTTACGAGATGCTGGGGGTGGAACCTGGGTGGGCCACGTGTCAGCCACACACCCTCCCGCTGTGCTCTCGCTCCCGCCCTCGGGGCCACTTTTGGGTGCTGGGGAAGTGGCGTCACCCCGAGCAGCTCTGCACACCACCCTCCCAGGGAAGCCCCCCGCCAACACCTCCCCCCCGCACGCCAGCCAGGCGCAACCTTTCCAGCCCGTGGCCCTGCCCAGGCCAGGGGTCGGTGCTGCCCCACTGCCCTGTCCTGCCCCTGTGTCCGTGCCTGTCTGGTCTGTGCTCGACCAGGGGCCAGAGGCTCTGTCCAGCCTGCACGCTACACACTGTCGCTCGGTCAGTCTCTGCCGCCCTGTCGGCCCCGCCACGGCCCGTCCTCCCCACATCTGCGCGGCTTGGCCAGCAGGCGCCAGGCCTCCCGGGCGCCTCACTGTCATCCTTGCAGGGTGTGTGCGGGCGGCTGCGCTGCTGGGCAGGGCAGCTCGAGCATCTCCGGCTCAGCTCTGCGCTTTCTTCTTCTTTTTAAATTTTATTGAATCACCGTGGGATAGTTACAAGCTTTCATGTTGGGTTACAATCTCACAATGATCCAACACCCATCCCTCCACCACTGCACGTTCCCCACCACCAATATCCCGGGTATAACCCCTCTTCATCCTCCCCCTGCCTCCATGGCAGACAATAGTCCCCATACCCTCTCTCTACTTTTGAGCATTGTGGCTTGCAGCACAGACACTGAGAGGTCACCATGTTTGGTCCATTATCTACTTCTAGCATACATCTCCCATCCCGACTGATTCCTCCAGCCATCATTTTCTTAGTGATCCCTTCTCTGTTCCATCTGCCTCTCCCCTCCGCTCATGAAGCAGGCTTCCAGCTATGGGGAATCCCCCTGGCCCTTGTGTCTACTGTCCTTGGGTGTCAGCCGCATGTGATGCTACCCTACACTCCACAATAAGTGCAGTCCCTCTATGTCTGCCCCTCTCTTTCTTTTTGGGTCACACCCGGTGATGCACAGGTTTACTCCTGGCTCTGCACTCAGGAATTACCCCTGGCTGTGCTCAGGGGACCATATGGGATGCTGGGAATTGAACCTGGGTCGACCGTGTGCAAGGCAAATGCCCTACCCGCTGTGCTATTGTTCCAGCCCCTGTCCCTCTCTTTCTGACTCATTTCACTTAGCATGCTACTCTCCATGTCTACCCATTTATAAGCAAATTTCATGACTTCATCTCTCCTAACAGCTGCATAGTATTCCATTGTGTAGCTCTGCGTTTTCTGTGTCTTCGGCACAGGCGATGCACACACCCCTCAGGCACTGGGCTGGTTTGGCCAGTCCTGATGATCGCTGTCCTGAGGGCGTGAAGGAGGCGTCGCTGTGTCCCCACAAGCGTTGCCCCAGTGTCAGGAAAGGGAGGATGGTGAGTGCGCTCACGGGCGTGTGCCCCTGCTCGGAGGGGCTGAGCTGCTTCCCTGCTCGCTTCATTACCTCAGAGTTGCCAGAGTTCTCGTCTGGTGGGGGTGTTAGTTCCTCACTGGTGCAGGGTTCGAACTATTTCCTTCACTTTCCGCCTCAAGGCGGCCACTGCCCTTCATGCATGAGTCTTTTTTTTTGCTTTTTGGGTCACACCCGGCGACGCACAGGGGCTACTCCTGGCTCCTGCACTCAGGACTCACTCCTGGCGGTGCTCAGGGGACCATACGGGATGCTGGGAATTGAACCCGGGTCGCCGGCCATTTGCCTTGCAAGCGCCCTCCCCTCTGTGCTATGGCGCCAGCCCCTCCTGCCCTGGGAGGAGCATCTGGGCGAATCCCTCTTCTGGTTTCCTTTTCTTGCCCGAGAACCGTTGCCGGATCCAACGTCACGAAGCCACTTCTCTGCTCTCTTCCAGTTCTCCGGCTTGAATTCTCATCTCGGGTCTTTTCTCACTTGCAGTTCAGACAGAGGCTCTTGGGCGTGTGTCAGGTTGTCCCACCCCCGTGAGGGGGCCTGCTGTGCCATCAGAGACCCCCGGCTCCGCCCAAGCGAGGTCCGGCCCCCGCCCTCTCTGCCCTGCTGTCTCCTGCCCTCTCTCCCCCACTGACGGGAAGGACGTGCTTCTGTGGTGGGTTTGGGGACCAGGAGCTCCAGCCTCACGCCCACACGCCCGATTTGGGCTCTCTGGGTCCTGGGGGCCCAGCGCTTCCCTCCCTCCCGCGCTGCTCAGCTCGCCTCTCTCAGCGGGCAGCTCCCAGGAGCACTGGCGGTGAGTTCCTCTCTCCGGCAGCCTCGACAGAGGCGCCTCCCCGGCCACATCTGACCGGGGCGGTGGCAAGCGGAGGGCGGAGGGAGCCCGGGGCCTGGCAGCGGCAGAGGGAGCCTTCGTGCCTCCCTGCCTTCCCGCCAGAGACCGGCTGGCAGGCTGCTCGGCTGTTGTGACACTTCCCGAGACGGAGTTTCTAAAATGCTTTGAGTACTTTGAGAGAAACGTGTCATGTGGATTCGAGGGAAGCGCTGGTGTCGCTCTGAGTGCGCGTAAGCACGCTTCCCCCTCCCTTCCTGGGGCCTGGGGGCGCCCCCTCCCGCCCCGGCCCGAAGGCCCTCGCTCGCCGCCTCGCTGCTCGGGCGGAAGTGCTCACTGAAGGGGAGCGCCGGGAGTCGCCTCTGCTGCAGGCGGCACCCCGAGACGCCCGGGGGAGACAGCAGCCCCGGGACCGAGAGGCCCGGGTGCAGAGTCCCGGTGGCGTGCCCCGCCTCCCCCTCAGCAGGGTGAGACACCGGGAGACCGTCCCAGGGCCGTGTCTGTCCACTCTCAGTGGGGTCGGGGCTGTCCCTGGGCTCCTGAGCACCCGCCCCTCGCCCATCCCGGCCGTGTGTGTTCCGTGACGCTGGGGAGAGCACTGTGGCCACCGAGCCTACTCACGTCACTGCTTTGATGACACAAACACAAGTTGCTTACTTTGTGTCATCGTCTCGTTCACTTTCCCAGTAGCTTTCTTGGGGGTGGCTTAGCCTTCTGTCTTCCGGGGACGCGTCCCCTCCACAGGGTGTGGCGCCCTCGCGTCCCTGCCCTGGCCTCCCTGGAGGGCCTGGCTCCGGGGCCTCGGGCCTCCGCGCATCTCTTTACCCGGGCTCCCTCCTGCCCTGCGGGTTTGGGTCCGTGTGTGCTGGCAAGTCCCGCTCCATCTGTCCATCCGTCCGTCCGTCCCCGCTGTGACAGCTCGTCCACCTCCTGCTCACCGACCGGCTCATGTCCTGAGATGTGGCTCCAGAGTGGCGCCACCACGACAGAGATGGGGCCTTTCCCGGGTCCGAGGCGATGGTGTCGGCAGGGGCGCGCCCTCTGAGACCGGGCAGGTGTCCTCAGAGGGCGCGGGAGCCAGGGAGCCCAGTGCTCAGCCGTCCCTTCTCTTTCCTCCGGCCCAGGGACGCTCAGTGTGGCCTGTTTCCACTCCCTGGTGCTTCTCCGTGCCACCTGCCACGCTCTCCCCTGCCCCCCACCCCCCCGCAGCGGCCCATTGGCACGTCACACACAGTCTCTAGGAAGAACCACAGCAGAACCAAGTGTATCTCTGCACACACCACAGGTCCACAGACAAAGGTAGCACACGCCTCAGTGTCCCCCAGGAACTTCTGCCGCACTTCGTCGTGTGGCCTTGGACCCCACCAGGGAAGCTGGTCTGAGTTCCTGATCTAATTCAACAACCCAAAGAGTGCTCCCTGGAGCACCCCCCCCACACACACACACAGGGCGGGCACCTCCCTGCAGGTATGGAGGAGGCTGGGGCGTGTCCCGGAAGTCCAGGACGGGAAGGGCTGAGCATGAGGGGAGCAGGTGCCCTCTGAGTGCAGTTGGGGTGCAGAGAACAGGGAGGGGTGCTGCAGGGGGTCAGCCTCTTTCTTGCCTGCACACCTGCTTCACAGCCCTTAACTCTGAGAGAATTTCCTCCCTCCCAGTGAACGGGTTTGTTTGGACAGAAGCCAGGGTGGGGGGCCGGGTCCCTGGGATAAATGACACCTGGCCAGGCCCAGGGGAAGATGACGCATCTCCCTTTCTGCGGCCACGGGCGTCCCTGCCCCTGACGCTGTGTCCACGCAGCCGACTCCGGTAAGGCCCCTTCCTGCCACTCACTCATGTTCGCTAGGTTGCTGGGGTGGAGCAGACTGGAGGACGTGGTGGTGAGTCAAGAAGTCCAACTTCTGGCCCTTTAGGGTCTTCCTGCCCTCCGGGGGGAGATAGGAGAGTCAGCCCTGTGGCTTTCTGGTCCTGCGGAGAGACGGAAGGAGAGTTGGCCCCGAGGAGTTCCCGTCCTCCTGCGGAGAGACGGAAGGAGAGTTGGCCCCGAGGAGTTCCCGTCCTCCTGCGGAGATGCAGGAGAGAGTCGGCTCTGAGGAATCCCCGCTTCCTGTGGAGCGATGGCAGGAGAGGGCCGATGTGCAGGTGTAGACAAGCGACAACAGAGGTGAGTGAGCATGTGTTCTTCTGCATGTGTATGCTCGGGCTGTGAGTGTGCACAGACTCTCATGTGCATGTTGTATATGTGTATATGTGTGTGCTCAGATGGGCCTGTGCATGGTGTGTGTGTGTGTGTGTGCGTGTGTGCGTGTGTGTCCCTCTCTCTGAAGCACGTGCTATGGTCACGCGGTTCCAGGCTGCCTGTGTAAGCCCGGGGCACCTTCACTCCGGCCTGACAGCAGGTCTGTTGGGGTGCAGAGCTGCACATTGGGGCGCCCTGCCCGGTGTGTTCACAACACCGAGCCTCAGGGACCCCGGTAGCACACCAGGCCCACACGACGTGCCAGCGCTGACGCCTTGCCCACTGAATTGTTTCTTTTTTCACCACCAGGATCCAGTAGGTCTCTCTAGCTGAAAACTTTGCCTCCCTTCAATTCTAGAACATTCTCAACTGATCTCCGTTCACACGATGGCTTTTCTCGCTTTGTCTCCTGCAGGGATGTTGGACTTTCTGGACTCACTCTCCAGGCCTGATGTGTGTTTTCTGCGATTGCTACCTTATCTGTCTATGCAACATTCTCCAGATTCTCCACTTGCCGAAGCTCCTCGCTCCTCGCTGGCGGCTGGAGTTAGCCAGCCAGCGCACACACGCCTTCTTCTGCACTATCGGTTTGGACTCATCTTATACAGTGCCTTGATCACGGTGCGACTTTCATTTCCTTTCCAACTCTTTTTCCGATTCTTTGTGTTCTTTTTAAATGAGTCATTCATGGGGGCCGGAGCGATAGCACAGCAGGTAGGGCGTTCGCCTTGCACGCGGCTGACCCGGTTCGATCCCCGGCATCCCATATGGTCCCCCTAGCACCGCCAGCAGTAATTCCTGAGTGCAAAGCCAGGAGTAACCCCTGAGCATCGCTGGGTGTGACCCAAAAAGCAATAAATAAATAAATAAATAAATAAATGAGTCATTCATGTCTCGTTTTCTTTCCTGATGCCTTGTTTACTGTGGCTGGCTGTGGGTTTTAGTGGCCCTGATTCTTCACCTCAGACGCATCTATCATTCTTCTCTCTGAAGACGTGGCCTTGGCTCTTTCTTCACAGTGATTGACAGAGCGATCGCTCTGGCTGAGAGAAAGTAGGAAGTCACACTGACCTCTCCCTGGAAGCTTGGCGCGGCTGTTCCTCGTGCACCGTCATGAGAGTGTGTCCATGACAGCCTCCCTGAGGCAAGAGACACGGGGGCAAGGTGCCGGGTCACTCTGGTCCAGGGAGCCGAGACCCGGCGCTGAGACCCAGCTAAGCTCGGCAGGGACCAGAGCGTCGACGCCCCTTGTGGCACCGAGGCTGTAGGCCCTTGTGGTTGTTGTTACAGAGCCCGTGGACCGATGAAAGATCCTGCTCTTTTCTTGGCTCCCGTTGTTCATCCCTTCTTTCACCGACTGTATGGTGTGAGGGTTGGAACCCCGCTCTGTTCCGGCCCCGCTTAGGCCGTATCCGCTTGGAGATGTTAGTTGCAGCTGACTTTGCCCTTCACTTTCTCTGAGCTCGCGCTTGGGTCCTGGCCCAGCTCTGCCGTGGCCCCTCCTGCCCTGGCTAGAGTTGGGGCCATTCGGGCCAAGCCCCTGAGCCAGACCGGTGTGGTCCGGCTCCCCAGGGACCTCCTCTGCCCCACCCGTGTGTGAGTTTGGGGCGGGCTGCTCCTTCTTCCCACTCCCGGGGTCTCTGGCTTCTCTGCGGTAGAAAGCTGCACCTGCAGGGCCCCTGGCTGTCTCTGGATGGAAGCCTGCTCCCAGCATGCCCGCCGCAGGGCCCGTGACCTGTCCAGGAACGTCCACTTCCTGTTTCAGCCTGGCGAGACGCTCCAAAGACTGATTTAGATATGCGTGATGTCACTTTTACTTCTGGGCGGAATAGACACGTGACTCCTTCCACTGATGATAACTCACCTTGGCCACTGCATGGGAGTCAAAGCTACGGAGACGGAGACGTGAGAATAGGAAGGAGGTTGCCCAGAGTCTCAGCTCGGAGGACACGGTGCTGGGCCCGCCGTGATCCCCCTTATGTCCTAGCCGGGGGGGTGCTCTTGATGGCAACCCACAGGTCCCGTGGGCAGGTGATAAAGGCTCTAAGCTCGAGGGCGAGGGGAGGGGCCGCCAGCAAGACACGGAGCCGAGAGTACCTGCTCGCCACGCAAGGTGTGAAAGAAAACAAAGGACGAAGCACAGATTCAGCTGAACGAACCCGGACAGGTCAGATCCCAGTAGACCCGCACGGAGACAAGGTACGTGACCGTCGAAGTCTCCCTTCTTGTTTTTTTTTTAGCCATTTGATTCAAGTACTGGGATTTGCAGTACGTTAACTACCCTTTTGTGCACATCATTCCACAGCACCCCCCGCACCGCAAAGCCCCTCTAGCCGCAAGCCAGACTCCCAAGAGCCCCCCATGCGAGCCCAATTCTATAGACAAAATCTCCAGTTCCCATGACTTTGGACACTCGTTGCTCCCTTACTATGCTTATGTATATGCTGCATAGGAGAGAAATACATTTTTAATTGATTGTAGGGAGGGTGACAGTTACACAAAATAGAGACTTAAGGCTAAACTCTATAGACCACACAAAATTATGAATTAATGATAAGTTGGAAAAGATTTTTTTCAAACGATAGTTTCTGTTTAATAGTTTCTGTTGAATGACCATGAGATATACAGTTGCAAATTTGTCCATGACTGAGTTTTGGCCATACAACGTTCCAACACCTAACTCTTGACCAATGCACACTTCCTGTCCCCAATGTCCCCAGTTTCCCTTCCACCCGCCCCTCACCCGGGCCAACAACCTGCCTCTAGTGCAGACACTTCCCCTCCCCCAGCCCCCTCCTTTTGGGCACTGCGGTTTGCAATCCTGTTGCTGAAAGGGGATCACGTGATTCCCTTTAGCGCCCTTCGGCATCAGTTCTTGTCCAGAGTGGTCACTTCCAGCTATCGCTGTCAGAGTGTCCCTTCTGTCCTGACAACTCTCCCCGTCCCCCACAACTTGTGGCCAGCTTCCAACCATGGACAGTCCTCCTGGACCTTGTTCCTACTGCCTTTGGGCATTATTGACATCCTATGGGTTTTTCTACATCCCACAAATGAGTGTGACCATTCCATGTGTGTCCCTCTCCTGACTCATTTTACTCAGCCTGTCACTCTCCGTGTCCATCCATGTATAAACAAATCTCATGACTTCACTTTCCTAACAGCTGCGTAGTATTCTGTTGTGTAGATGTACCATAGTTTCTGTATCCACCCATCTGCTCTTGGGCACGTGGGTTGTTTCCAGATTCTGGCTGTTGTGAACAGTGCTGCAGTGAGCATCGGGGTGCAGACGGCTTCTCCGTGTGGTGCTTTTGGGCCACATATTCCCAGGAACAGCATTCTGGCCGTATGGAAGCCCAGTTGCTAGCTTTCTGAGGGATGCCCATACTGTTTTATGCTCAGTTTCTAGTTTTCTGAGAAACGTCCACATTGTTTTATGCTCAGTTTCTGGCTTTCTGAGGAATGTCCATATTGTTCTGTAGGAAGGCAGGACCAGTTAACATCCCTACCGGTACTGAAGGAGGGTCCTTTTCTCTCCACCTGCACCAACGCTGGTTGTTCTTTTTGATGTGTGTCTCGGTGGCATAAGATGACATCTCACTGTTGTTTTGACTTGCATATCCCTGGTAATTAGTGCTATAGAAAACTTTTTCATGTGCCTTTTTGTCATTTGTTTGTTTTCTTTGAGGAAGTTTTTGTTCATCTCTTCTCCATGTTTTTGGATGAGGTTGCATTTTTAATTTCTTGTAATGTTCTACCAGTGCCTTATGTATCTTGGATATTAACCCCTTATCAGATGAGTGTTGGGTAAATAATTTTTCCCATTCTGTGGGTTCTTTGTATTCTGGTCATCGTTTTCTTTGAAGTGCAGAAACTTCTTAGTTCAATGGAGTTTTATTTGTTTATCTTTGCTTCCACTTGCCTGGCCAGTGGTTCATCCTTGAAGATGCCTTAAGCTTCAGTGTCATGGAGGGTTCTGCCTACATTTTCCTCGATGTACCTTATGGATTCAGGTCTGATATAAAGGTCTTTAATCTATTTTGATTTGATTTTTGTGCATGGTGTTAGAAAGAGGCCTGATTTTATTTATTTATTTATTTATTTATTTATTTATTTATTTATTTATTTATTTATTGCATGTCTCTATTGCAGAGTCTCTTGCCCCCGCACCTGGCTATCTTCACTGGGGCCTCTGGGGGGGCAGGTTGAGTTTCTCTCCCCACCCTGAGCAGAGCCCTGGCAGCCGAAGACCTCCGGAACCCAGCCACAGCCTGCTCAAGGCCCCTCTCCACACGTTCAGAGGAGCCTCACGCATGAAGGAACCGGCTGAGGAACCCAGGTGTGTGGGACCCGGGGCTGAGATCTCCAAGCCTGGTCGGATCAGGACTGGTCCTCCTCCACTCAGATCCCCCATTTTCCAGTAGCTAGGCAGTCACACCCACAAACTGCCCCCAATGCTGTATAATCCCATCAACGGCCAAGATCCAGAGACTATAAAACAAAGCTCCCGAAAGCAACCTCTCATTGTCTAGTTCTCCCTCTTGGAAAACTTGGCAAGCTACCGAGAGTATCCTGCCACAACGGCAGAGCCTGGCAAACTCTTGTGATACGGTGATTTATTGCATGTATCTTCCCAGTTTTCCCAGCACTATTTGTTGAAGAGTCTTTCCTTGCTCCACTTCATATTTTTTGCTCCTTTATCAAAGATTTACTGATAATTGATAATGTACCTGAGAGTCTGTCTCAGGATATTAAATTTTATTCCATTGATCCGAGGGTCTTTATTCCAATACCACGCTGTTTTAACTGCTATTGCTTTGTAAAAGTTTGAAGTTGGAGAAAGAGATGCCTCCCCTCTTCCTTTTCGCAAGGATTCCTTCAGCTATTCTGGGGATAGGGGTTATTGTTCAATATGAATTTCAGGAGTGTTTTTATCTATTTCTTTAAAAAATGACATGGGGATCCTTATAGGGACTGCATTGAATCTGTCCAACACTTTGAGGAGTATTGCCATTTTGGTGATATTAATCCTCCCAAGCAAGGTAAGTATTTCCTTTTCCTCATGTCCTCTTTTACTTGTTGAAGTAGAGTTTTGTGGTTTTCTTTGTATAGATCTTTCACCTCTTTGAAGAGGTGAAACCTCAGTTAAGCTGATTCCAGGTACTTGATTTTCTGAGGCACAATTGTGAATGTATTTTTTTGGGTAATATATTATTTTCTCTTTCATTTTTTGTATATAGGAAAGTCATGTATTTTTGTGGATTAATTTTGTAGCCTTACACTTTACTGCATAACTCTATTGTTTCTAAGAGCTTTTATATTGGACTTTTAGGATTTTCTAAATAGAGGATCATGTCATCTGGAAATAATGAGAGCTGGACCTCTTTCGTTCCTATCTGGATGCCCTTGATATCTTTTTCTTGTCTAATTGCTATGGCAAGTATTTCCTGTACTAAATTGAATAAAAGTGGCGAAGTGGACAACCTTGTCTTGTGCCTACTCATAGAGGGAAGACTTTCAGTTTTTCCGTATTAAGTTAAATGCTAATGTGGGGTTGTGGTAGATGGCTTTGACTATATTGAGGAAGGTTACTTCAATTCCCATTTTGTTGAGAGTTTTTTTTTTAAATCATGGATAGATGTTGGATCTTGTCAAATGCTTTCTCTGCATCTATTGATGTGATCACATGGATTTTATTTTTTCTTTTATTGATATGATGGATTATGTTGATTGACTTGCATATGTTGAATTATTCTTGCATTCCTGGGATAAATCCTACTTGGGCATGATGAATGATCTTTTTGATGTATTGTTGGCTTCTATCTGCTAGTGTTTTGTTGAGGATCTTTGCATCTATGTTCATCAGGAATATTGTAATTCTCTTTCTTTTTGTATCTGTCTGCTATTTGTATCAAGGTAATGTTTGCTTCATAGATACTATTTGGGAGTAATTTTCTTTCTTTTATTTCCTGGAACAGCCTGAGAAAGATTGGGAGTAGTTTCTTTTTAAAGGTTTGAAAAAATACACTAGTGAATCCATCTGGGACTGGGATTTTGTTTTGGAGAAGACTTTTGGTTACCATTTCAATTTCCTTGGTGGTGATAGGTCTGTTTAGGCATTTCAAGTCATATTGGTTCAGCCTTGGGAGTCCAGGAATTTATCCATTTCTTCTAGGTTTTCTCGTTTTGTGACATAAAGATTCTCAAAGTAATCTCTGATGATCCTCATGATTCCTGTCGTGTCTGTTGTGATACTCTTCCCCCTTAGTTTCTGATTCAGTTTATTAGGGTTCTCTCTTTCTCTTTCTCTGTGAGTCTTGCTAGCAGTTTATCGATCCTGTTTATTCTTTTCAAAGAACCAGCTCTTGGTTTTATTTATCTTTCAGATTGTGTTTTGGGATTCTAGTTTATTATAAATTTCTGCACCACGTTTTATTATTTCATTTCTCCTGCCTGCTTTCAGCTCCTTTATCTGTCATTTTCTTTAGCTGTCCTGCCAAGTTACTTCTGTGGGCCCTTTCATCCTTCCCGATAAATACTTGCATACCAATGAACTTTGATCTTAACACCACTTTTGTTGCATCCCACAAGTTCTGGTAGGGAGTGTCCTCATTCTCATTTGTTCTCATAAATCTTTTAATTTCCTCTTTGACTTTCTCTCTGGCCCACTGGTAGTTCAGTAAGAAGCTATTTAATTTCCAGGTGTTTGAGGTGTTTCTCCATTTCTGTTTGTGTTTAACTTTTACTTCAGTGCATCATGGTATGAGAAGATAGTTGATGCGATTTCTATGCTCCCCACTTTGTGGAAGTATGTTTTGTGTTCCAGTCTGTGGTCTATCTTGGAGTATGTACCATGTGTATTGAAGAAACATGCGTATTCAACTTCTGATAATGAAGCTCCTATATATTTATCTACTAACCTGCTCTCTCCCATTTCTCTCCTCAAGTAAAGTCTTTCCTTGCTGATATTTAGTCTAGTTGATCTATCAAGAGATGACAAAAAGTGGTATTGAGATATCTAACTACTAGTATGTTGTTATCAATGTCTTTTAGCAGTTATTTAAAGAATTTTGCTGGTCCCTGGTCCTTTTGGTGAATATATGTTTCAGAGTATGAATTCTTCCTGATGTACAGATTCCTTGGTCATTAAGAAATGACCTTCACTGCTTCATATAACCTTCTTCAGCCTGAAGTCTGTGTTGTCTGATACTAGTATGGCCATCTTAGTCATTTTGTGGAGTTGTTTGCTTGAAAGTTGTCTTCCCACCTTTGACATTGAGTCTGTGTTTGCTCTGTTCAGATGTACTTCATGCAGGCATCAAGCTGTTGGGTTCAGTTGTTTATTTCATCCTGCCACTCTGTGTCTCTTAATTGGTGCATTTAACCCATTGACGTTGAGAGAGATTATTGTTATGCTGTTTTGTGTCATCTTTCTGCAGGAGTTTGGTGCATTGTGGGTTTGTCTTGTCCTAAAGGAGCCTATTTAGTTCCTGTAATGATGGTCTTGAGCCTATGTGATTCCTGAGTTGTTCAGGAATTACATAATTTCCTTCTTTGATCTTGCTGCTTTCAGAATTCTATCTCTCTGTGGTTTTCTTCATTCTGACGAGGCTGTGTCTTGGAGTGCTCTTACTTGGATCTCTCTTAGCTGGCCCCCTCCAAGCCTCCTGATCTGGGGTGCCTGCTCTCTTCAGCTCTGGGAACTTCTCGGCAGTGATGGCGTTGACTGTTGCTTCCTCATCAGGTTTGTCTTCCTGCCCCCCTGGAACCCCGACGGCTCTTACACCGATCCTCTTGAATTCATCCCAAAGTTCTCTTGTCATCTGTTAATTTACTTTGAGGGTTTGCTGTTGTCTGGGGGTTTTTGCACGTCATCTTGGAGCTCACGACTCTCTCTCCTCAGCACCTGTCACTCTGCGGCTGAGGCCTTCAGTGAGTTTTTCATTTCACCCACCAGGTTTTTCAGATCTGTCATTTGTTTGGAGTTTCCTCGCTTCAGCTTGTGCTTTACTGGGTGGGCATGGTTTCTCTGGGCTCCGTACACACCCTCAGCAGTTATCTCTGAAGTCCTCATGAGGGGGGAGGGGGGTTCTATCGTTACAACTGGCGGAGTCTTCCGGGCCCCCGTCTTCACTCACTGAGCCTTGGGGGGTTCTGTGGTGCTTTGCCACTGCGACTTTTGCAGTCTGATGTTGTTTCTTGTGTGTTGTGTGCTTGGTGCCTGCAGTTAGGATGTCTTTGTGTGTTTACGGTGAGTTATGGAGAGGTGAAGAAATGCATGGGTGGGGTGAGTGCTGACCTGTGCTCTGACACAAGCCAAGTGCACCCGCTCGTGCCCTCACGGAGTCACTCGGACCAGGCAGATGCTCCCTTTGCCCCCAAACACTTTATTTTTCTCAAAAGCTCTATCCTTTGGTTTTGTAGGTATATAAAATTGAAAAAACTTAATATTATAAATCATTCTATGCTAATAAATTTTTTAAATTAACACGAAATAGATATATCCTACAAATGTACAATTTAGTAAGAGTGAGGAGGGGAGAAAATTTTAAGGGAAAATCTATTGAATAGGCCCATAAAAGTATGAAAGGGGAATATGGACTTTATGTTAGAAAATGTTATAGATAATGACTGAGTATCTACATTAATAAGTAAAATATTGCAATAAAAACCCTACAAATGCAAAAAGTCACCTGATAGACATAGAACATTTACTATAAATTAAACGTTAATCCATTCTTTAGAAAGCATAAGATCCCGTAGCAGGACAGGAATAAGCAGACCTTTTCCCCTCTAGCAGAAGGCTGGCATCAGCGCCATAAGTGAGTGCCGTCCACTAGCAAGGTACAGAGAAGTTTATCCTTTCTCTTAAAGAAGCTCCTTTAATGTTCGTACAAAACTGATTTCAAAGCTGTGAATTCCCCAAGCTGTCATCTGTCCGCCACGCTCTGCACTGCTTCTTCAAGTCTGGGTGGCCATCTGGCTGGGCACAGCATTCTTGGGAAGGTGTTAAAAGCTGTCTCCCGGCCATTCTCTTCTGACTTGTAGAGTTTCATTTGCTAGACCTGCTATGGACCTTAAGGGCTTCCTTAGTCTATAAGTTCCTTTGTTTGGGGGTCTAGTTCCCTGGGACCCTGCAGGCCTCCTGGATCTCCGTGTCGGCACTCTTTAGTTCTGGGAAATTCTTACCTGTGGTTTCTTCAGTGATTCTTCACCGAATTTGCCTTCCTGCTCTTCAGGGACTCTGATGGTTCTTACGTTGTTCCTCTTTCCCCCTGGGTCAGGGTGCAAACCCAGCGGTTCAGACTTCCCCCTGGCTTTGCTCTCAGGGATCACTCTCGGTGGGCTTGGAGGATTAGGAGTGGTGCCGGGGATCGAACCCAGGGCCAGGCAAGCCCCCACACTGTGCTGAGGCTCTGGCCTGCCTCCTCTCGATTTCCCCGAGTGGCTCTCCGCTGTGAAGTTCATTTCTTTTCAAACTTCCCTCCATCTCCGTGGTTTCCCCGTGCTTTCCTGTTCTCACCTCGTCCTGGAGCTTCCTGATCTTTCCGCAGCTGCTGTGATCTTGCTGCTCAGGCCTCCTACTGCATTTTTGTAGCACAGCCATAGTTTTCATTTCTGTCACTTCCGTGTGTAGCTTTCTCACCTCCACTCTTAAACTTTCTCGTGCTTTGCTGACTGCCTGTGTCATCGTTTCCACGCGCCCATTAAACACCCAATGGTGCAGAAAGCTGCATTTAAGCCGGTCATCAAAACTGACAAATGCCTCCCAGAGATGGCAGAGAGAACAGATGGCAGAGATCCCCGATACTGATGATGGAAACAATGGTCATCGTCCCAAACTGAACAGGTGTGGAGAGAAAAAGCAGGGACCTCTGTGGGTGAGTCTACACACAAATTTGGCAGCTTGGATGGAAGGGTTCAAAATTCCTCAAAAATCACAAGCTGGCACATCTCACTCGATAGGCAATTGTTTATTTGAATATCTGTGTATACATAAAGAAAGTGGAATTCATAGTTAAATAGTTTCCTAAATCTGGGGAAATTAGCACAGAAGGTAAAGCATGTGCCTGGCCCTCAGCAGCCCCAGAACACCGGGTTTATCCTGAGCTCTGTGGGGGTGGCCCCAAGCCCTCAAATAAATAAATTCCCAAAATGAAAAATGCCTAGGTCCAGATGGTTATACTGGAGAATTTTAGTGTTTAACATGCTTAAAGGAGAGTTAAGGTCCACCCTACACAATCTGTTTTAGAACAGAGAGAGGGAGAAACCGCGTCCTAATTTACTTCGTGAAGCCATTAGTGAAATAGGCTCCTCAGTGCCTCTTGGGACTGACATGTGAAAAACGTTCAAGCAGGTGGGATCCCGCATTGTACGAGGAGCCGTGTGCCATGACCAAGTGGGGCCTTTTAGGGACCTGGGGCTGCTTCGGTATTTAAAAAGCCGTGTGCAATCTGTGCTTCCGACAGGCTCGAGAAAAATTTACATCATTGTATCACCTAATGCAGAAAAAGCACTTGATAAAGCCCAACTCCCAATGGCAATAAACAGTCTCAAAAATAGGAGACGATGGCCAAACTCTTAGCTTGATAAAGGTCACCTGCAAAAACGCGGGGCTAACATTTTATTCAGGCCTGAGATACCTGGTTCTTTCCCACAGAGACTGGAGCAAGCCAGGATATCCAAGAACCTTTATTCAATACCGTGCTGGATGCGTTAGTTAGTAAGGTGGGCAAGAAAGGGAGAGAAAAGATAAAGCACCACAAAAGAGACAACAGAACCTTTCTTATTGACAGATGGTGCGATTGTGTAGAAAATCCCAAGGAATCCACCTAAAAATTGGCGTTAACAAGTGAGCAGAGCAAGGTTCCAAGATACGAGATAAACATAAAAAATTAGCTGTATTCTACAGCCTAGCAACAAGCATGTTGCAAGTGACCTTAAAAGTAAAGCAAATGCCATTTCTAACTGCTCAAAAAAAAAATAAAGGAGATGGAATGCTTGACTGTAAATCTAGCAGAACAGAGCAGGTTGCATATGAGAAAGGCTGATGAAAGGTGGGGAGATTCCCTAACTTAGGGGAGGGGCGTGCCGCGCCGTGAGCAGGATGCAGCATCGTGAAGGCCTGATTTGTCACCAGGTTGATATAAAGGCTTGATACAAATCTTTTCAAAATCCCAGGAAGGCCTTTGTAGATATAGACAATATAATTCTAAAATTTATATGGAAATGCAAAGGAAGTAGCTAAAACAATTTTATTTTTAAAAGTTTATTTTTTTATTGAATCATAGTGAGATACACAGTGACGTTGTTCGTGCCTAATTTCATCAATGTTCCAACACCTGTCCCTTCACCAGGGGACATTTCCCACCACCACTGTCCCCAGTTTCCCTCCTGCCACCCCCCCAACCTATCTCTATGGCGGGCACTTTTTTCTTTGTCTCTCTTTTGCTCTCTTTCTCTCTTCCTTTTGTGCATTTTTGGCTAAAACAATTTTAATATGTTTATGAAGAGTAAAGCAGGATAAAGTCACACTTTAAATTAAATTCCAAGAACTGTGCAGCTACAGTTAATCAAAACTTCATGTCCAGAGCGACAGTCAGGGTTAAGTTGCTTGTTTTGTACGTGATCAGCCACAGTTCAGTCCTTGGCACTGTGTCCAGTTCCCCGAGCCCACCAGGAGTGGTCACCGGGCACAGAGCCAATAGGAACCGTGAGCACTAGTGGGTCTGGGTCTTTGACCCGCTTTCTCCTCCCCGGTCCCTCGTGGGGACAAGGGGGAAGACCAGACCGTCTGCAAGCAGAGTTGCCAGTTTTATGTTCAGTTGGTATTTGAAATGAGACAAAAGCAAATTGAAAGGCTGTAGCGGGAGAGACAGTACAGCGGGTGAGGCGTTTACCTGGCATGTGGCTGGTTCGAGCTTGACCCTGGCACCATGCATGGCCCCAGACCTTGCCACGAGTGATCCCCGCACACAGCCAGGTGTGCCCTTCTTCCAAATCAAAAGCAAAAGGAGACTCTGTGTTCAACAAGTGGTTCAGAACTAACTGGATGCCCCAGTCCCCCCAAAAAAGAATAAAAAGAACCAGTATCACGTCTTATCCAAAAAATTAATGCAGAAGAGAGCAAACTTCAATGTCATATGATGCTGTTAAAAAAAACAAACACCTCTGGGGCCAGCCAGAAAGCGCTGACACTTGACACCAAAGCACAACGGATAAAAGGAAATAGGGATGAATCCAGCGGAGGCAAATTAAGAACTTTTGTTGAGACAGATTAATAGTGTTGAGGATAAAACACAAATTTGCAGACCTTGAGAACACGTTTACAGAATTCCTACCTGCCAGGACCACTGGCCTAGAGTATGAAGGAACAGTCCGAAGCCAGTGCCCAGGAACCAGGCCGGGGGCAGCCAGCACAGACAGGACGACAGGACGGGGACAGCGGAGGGGCCGGGACACCCACTGAGCAGCAGCGCGGGTCACTCAGGACACAGGGAACCAGGGAGACGGGGCGGGAGGGACGTGGCAGCCGGGGTCAGCAGTGTGGGGGCAGGGGATCTGGGCCAGGTGACCCCAGGGCCTTTGGAAGAATAGCAGGAATGAAGCCCCCTCCCCCGGTGCCTCCTCAGGGGGTCTCTCTGTCCGCGCCCCCACCCGAGCCCCAGGCCTTCCGCAGAGAAAAGCTGGAAGGGTATCACTCGGCAGGAAAAGGCCGCCTCCTCCTGAACCCATCGGGGAGGGGTGCCCCTGTGTCCATTCCCGTCATCGAGGGGCGAGGGAAAGAGAAGGGACATCGGGGCGTGGGGGGCCGGGCCTCAGAACACTCTTGTTACATTACAAAACTATTTTACATGATTGACTTCAGAAAATTACAATGTAAATGTAACTTAACAAAATTGATAAATATGGTTGTGTGGGAAACACCCGTTTGTACGTACACCTGTTTCTTTGTCACTGTCGCACTGTCGTCCCGCTGCTCATGGATGTGCCCGAGCGGGCACCAGGGACGTCTCCATTGTGAGACTTGTGACTGTTTTTGGCAGGTCGAATACGCCACGGGGAGCTTCCTATGCATGTTAAATGTTAAATTATATTAAATTATAAGTCTGTATCCACTCAGATCTGTGTACTCCTCTCTTTCACATGCAATACACATGCTAAAACACATAGTACATAGAGCCGCCAGCCAATTTTAAAATCAAAAAAGGAAACATTTTAAAACTCACATGCAGTTCAGTATGTTTAAGCACAATAAGTTATTAATCATGGAATCAGAAATAACAGTAACAGAACAAAGAAAATCTCAGGACTTTGAATCTTAGACTTGGGCTCTGTCCCGAGGTCCCCGTGTTGGGGCAGCTGGGCCTGAATCCGAGGTGACGGTGACGGGAGTGTCTCGGCCGTCCCTTGCTCCCGGCCGCCATGCCCAGAGGGAACAGAGAGACCAGAGTGTCTGTGGGGACACAGCCTGGTCCGGTGCCCTGTGCCCTGGGCGTGGTGGCACCAGCTGCCGCGGCCGGCTGAGTGTCCCGGGCTCACCTCCGTCTGCCGGTGTTGGGCAGAACCCAGGGGGCGAGTGTAGGTGACAGGAGCGACCCTCCCGTGCTCCCCTGGGGCCGAGGGCTCCTCCGCGCTGCTCGGCCCTGCTGAGGCCTCGTCTTCCGAGTTTCACACCCAGGCCCGGTTCTCGGCTGGTTCTGCTGTCTATCCCGCGTCTCGTCCTGTGACTTTCAGTCACCCCCCCAAAAGAGGAAGGACGGGGCTCTGCCCCCCTTGTCCCGGCGCCAGCCTCGCCCCGTGCCAGCTCCATTTCCGGAATTTAAATGTTCCAACCAGTTCCTAGCACGGCACCTGCAGCGTCGTGCGCGGCGGGCAGGGCAGCCCTCTCCGTTCTCTCTTCCTCGCTCCTTCCCTCCTCCTCCTCCTCCCTTCCCCCCTGCCCCCTCCCTCCTCCTCCTCCTCCTCCTGTTCCTGGGAGACAGAAATTTCTTTGTGCTTGGGGTGACTGATTGAATCTTACCTGCGTTAAATTATAGTTGCACATTCAGGTAATTGCAGAGGACCACACGGAGAAACAAAGCGTGGACCGCGGTGGACGGGGGATTTCCCAGATGGATCATTTCAAATTGATATGAAAAAAGCCAGGCAATGCATTAATAATAGCATAGCTGTAACCCAGCCGGCCGGGCGGCAGAGTCTCACTTCCTTAGCTACGGCGCGAGCCGCGGGCCCAGGTGACCGGCACTCTGCGAGAATGGGCTTTCTATTGCTTAGCTCCCCCAGCACAGAGCAGGGCAAGATTTACACGGAGACGGCCCCGTCACGGCGCCACAGACACCGCAGAGCACGGGCTGTGCCCGTTCCCTCCATTCCACCCCGCAGCCACGGGACCCGCGGCCTCACCCTGTGGTCAGGAGCACCCACCAGGGCGAGAGGAAGCAGCTGCTTCTCTCCTATGGGCTCATCATTCCTTACCTCGTGTTTGGGAACACCACGATGGCAGGAGGGGGAGGGGAGGAGGGGGGAGGGGGGAGGAGAGGAAGGGAAAGGAGAGAGGGGTGAGGGGAAATGCAAGGAGGGGACCAAGGAAAGTCCCCGTCTTCTTCACAGGTGCGTGGAGGGCCACTCCGCCCTCTCGGGCCCGGTCACTTGGGTTTCACCCTCTGCTGAGTGTGTGACTACATGCGTGCACGGAGCTCGTGCTGAGTGTGTGGCTGCATGTGTGCGGACCTTGTGATGAGCATGTGGGGACACGCGTGCACAGAGCTTCTGCTAAGCGTGTGGGGATACGTGTGCACAGAGCTTCTGCCGAGCATGCGGGGACACGCGTGCATGGAGTTTCTGCTAAGTGTGTGGGGACACGTGTGCACGGAGCTTCTCCTGAGTATGTGGGGTCATGCATACACGAAGCTTCTGCTGAGCATGTGGGGACATGCGTGCACAGAGTTTCTCCTGAGCGTGTGGGGACACGCGTGCCCGAGCTGCCATGCAGCTGCACAGCAATGACCGGGCAGATGAGCCGCATCCTGGTCAGAGGGTCGGACCCCGGCCCCCCACCCCGAGCTCTGGCCCTTCCGGACTCAGTCCCACACCTGCTTCTCCAGAGGCCGAGACCCAGGTTCCCTTAGCAATGGGCGTCACAGATGCCAAGAATGTCCGAGCCTCGGGCTGGGCGCAGGACACGACTCCACGCCGCCACTGTGGGGAGGGGTGCGGCGGGCTCCAGGAAGGCCTGAGACTGTGAGCCCCTCACCCCTGCGCCTGGCCAGCTTCCCCTGTGCTCCCCGGCTCCAGTAGTTCAGGGCTGACAGCAGGCCCTGCTCCTCGGCACTCTGCATTCCTGTTTCCATGCTCCCCCGCACCCCTGCACCCCTGCTCCCCTGCACCCCGCACCCCTGCACCCTGCACCCCTGCACCCTGCACCCCTGCACCCTGCTCCCCTGCACCCCTGCACCCTGCTCCCCTGCACCCCTGCACCCTGCTCCCCTGCACCTCTGTACCCCTGCTTCCCTACACCCCTGTACCCTGCTCCCCTGCACCCCTGCTCCCCTGCACCCCTGTACCCTGCTCCCCTGCACCCCTGCATCCCTGCACTCCTGCACCCCTGCACCCCTGCTCCCCTGCACCCCTGTACCCCTGCACCCCTGTAACCCTGCTCCCCTGTAACCCTGCTCCCCTGCACCCCTGTACCCTGCACCCCTGCATCCCTGTACCCTGCTCCCCGTACCCTGCTCCCCTACACCCCTGCTCCTCCTCTGTACCCCTGCACCCCTGTACCCTGCTCCCCTGCACCCCTGTACCCTGCACCCCTGCTCCCCTGTACCCTGCTCCCCTGCACCCCTGTACCCTACTCCCCTGTACCCCTGCACCCCTGCACCCCTGCTCCCCTGCACCCCTGCACCCCTGTACCCTGATCCCCGTACCCTGCTCTCCTGCACCCCTGCTCCCCTGTACCCCTGCACCCCTGCACCCCTGCTCCCCTGTACCCCTGCATCCCTGTACCCTGCTCCCCGTACCCTGCTCTCCTGCACCCCTGCTCCCCTGCACCCCTGCACCCCTGTACCCTGCTCCCCTGCACCCCTGCCCCCCTGCACCACCCCTGCTCCCCTGCACCCCTGTACCCTGCTCCCCTGCACCCCTGTACCCTGCTCCCCTGCTCCCTTGTAACCCTGTACCCCTGCACCATGATCCCCTGCTCCCCTGCACCCAGCACCTCTGCACCCCTGCATCCCTTCACCCTGCACCCCTGCTCACCTGTACCCCTGCTCCCCTGCTCCCCTGCACCCCAGCTTCTGCCACACAGTCGAGGGTCCTCAGGGGCTGCAATGTGAGTGGGCTCTGGCCTTGGGCTCAGCTCATACCTGAGCCATCCTGTGTCCCTCAGAGGTTAGCTTCTGGGTGACCCTGACTGCCCGCTGGCCACACATTTTTTCCTGAGGGCTTCTAGAATTAGCTGGGGCGGCCGGAGCCGCAGCACAGCGGGGAGGGCGTTTGTCTTGCACGGGGCCAACTGGGTTCGATCCCTGACATCCCGTGTGGTCCCCGAGCACGGCCAGGAGGAGCTCCTGAGTCAGAGCCAGGAGGAAGCCCTGCGCATCGCTGGGTGTGGCTTGAACAAAGAAATCAAACAGGAGGGCAGTTGGGGAAGATGCTTCCCCGACCAGAGAGAGGACAGGACCCCCCTCACCCCCCCACCCAGCCCCGCCCCCAGCCCGGGAAGTCCCCCCGGACCACGCGGTGTGGTGACGTGCCATCCACACTCGCGGCCAGAGTCTCCTCCTTCCGCACTCCGTCCCAGAGGCAGGACAGGCCCGGGGACAGCGTGGACAGCCCCTCTCCAGGGGCGCCCCTGGACGCTCTCGATCAGAAACGGCCAATCACAGCCTACCTGGGCCCGGCCTGTCTCAGGGCAGTGGGTCCGGGGACAGTGGCCACGACCCCCGCCCTGCCCCCGCCACTTCCTTACCGGGTGGGCGCGTTCAGAACAACAGTGAGAGAAGCGCTTCGACATCTCCCATGATCCCTACAGTCGGTGCGGCTTGGGTTAGATGAGATATGTGCAGCTTGGGTTAGATGAGATACGTGTTCATTTCACGGACCAGCGAGAGCAGCGGAGCCCTGCACGGGGGTCGCGTTGTTCCGGGACCCCGGTTCCTGGAGGCGACTGTGCTGGCTCCCGGAGAGCCCCCGCCGTCCTGGTGAGCCCCGTAGCCTGTGGGGGCTGGAGGGGTCCTGGCCCAGGACCTGGCTGTCGGGGGCCGGGCAGGCGCGCCCGCTCTGGGCAGGTGGCCCTCGGCCCAGGCCGCGGCAGTGACAGGCAGTGCCAGGCTTGCGCCCGTGGCGCCTCCAGCCGACATGGGTCGAGCACGGCCCGCCCCCCCCCCCCCCCGCCATGGCTGTGGACTCCCAGGGGGCCCTGCCCGGCCGCCTCGGGCCCGCCACGGCTGGGGACCTCCCCTCTCCCCGCCACTCGCTGTTGGACCCTCGTGAGTCTGCGCCCTGGGCGGCCCGACTCTGCCAGGGGTTCGGGGGTCCCACCCACCCCCGTCCACCCCCCGCCCACCCCCCTCGCAGAGTTGGCCCCTGCCCGCGGGAGCCCGTGTGCACGCCGCTCTGTGGGGCCAGCCGCAGAGGCCGGGGAGGCCAGAGCTCAGGCCCGAGGGGGGACGGGGCGAGCCCCCGGCCCTTGGGCCGTGCAGGCTGGAGACTCCCGGGGGTCTCCCGAGGCCCCGCCCACGGCCTGATGCCCCGCAGACGCGCCCGTGAACCGAGCCAGCCGAGGGAGGGTGCCCAGCAGCCCTGGGGTGGGCGCCCTCAGTGCCCGCGGGCTCCCGCAGCCTCCCCTCCGGCCTGGGCCCTCCCCTCCTTGGCGGGGGTCCAGCCCGAAGCCTGGGCCCCCTCCCCTCACCATGTCCACCCTGAGCTCGTGTGTGCGGGAGGAAGGGACGGGGCAGGGTCCCGCCACAGGCCACAGCTCTGTCCCGGGGCTGCACTGGCCGGACATGGCCGGGCAGCCTCTGTGGGCAGGGCAGGGTCCGTGCCTGCAGACCCTGGATCCACACTGTCCCCTGCCTCCCCCCCTCTGACCCGCCGCCTCCCCTCTGACCCTGCCTCCTCCCTCTGACCCTGCCTCCCCCCTCTGACCCTGCCTCCTCCCCTCTGACCCTGCCTCCCCCCCACCCTGCCCTACCTCCCCCTCTGACCCTGCCTCCTCCCTCTGACATTGCCTCCCCCTCTGACCCTGCCCTTGCCTCCTCCCTCTGACATTGCCCCCCCTCTGACCCTGCCTCCCCCTCTGACCCTGCCTCCCCCTCTGACCCTGCCTCCTCCCTCTGACATTGCCCCCCCTCTGACCCTGCCTCCCCCCTGACCCTGCCTCCCCCTCTGTCCTGTGGGTGTGGCCCACAGGGGCCGCCCTGTCCACCTGGCCTCCTCAGAGGACGGTCTGCGCGGACGACCGCGCTAAAGGCAGGGGTCTCTGAGGAGGGGTCCCCGTCCTCCGTCTGGGCGTCCCAGCTCCGGCGGCACGAGCTCTGCGGCCGGCGGGGGAGGGTGTGATGCCGCCGCCGTGCCCCAGGGGTGACCCCACATTTGTTTTGGTTCATTCAAGGTCCCTGCGCCGCCCCCTCAAAGCACACGCCCCCCGCTGCCCATGGCCTTTCATGCGGCCTGGCCACAGCTGGCCACAGCTGCCCGGGGCAGCCCCGCGCTGAAAGGCTCCCAGCGGGCGTGCCGGGCTCGGGCGCTGACCCGCGCTGTGACCTCTGTGACTCGGCCCGGCCGAAGGAGGCCTGGCAGCCAGGAGGGCTCCAGAGGGGGTCAGGGCAGCCTGCGGGAGGGACGGCCCTGGCCACGTGCAGGGGCCGTCTGAGGAAGGCGCAGGGGCTGCGGGCACAGCACTAGGCGGGCTGTGGGCACGGCACCAGGTGGGCTGCGGGCACGGGCACCAGGCGGACTGTGGGCAGGGCACCAGGTAGCTGCAGGCACGAGCACCAGGTGGGCTGCGGGCATGGCACCAGGCGGGCTGCGGGCACGGGTACCAGGCGGGCTGTGGGCACGGGCACCAGGCGGGCTGCGGGCACGGGTACCAGGCAAGCTGCGGGCACGGGCACCAGGCGGGCTGCGGGCAGGGTACCAGGCGGGCTGCAGGTGCGGGCACCAGGCGGGCTGCAGGCGCGGGCACCAGGTGGGCTGCGGGCGTGAGCATTAACGTGCTGGGGCGGGTTGCCTGGAGGCCTCCTGGGCAGTTGGGGACCCCCAGTCTCCGAGATGCTGTTTGGTGCCTTGAGCGCGGCTGGGAGAGAGGCCAGAGCTGCCGTGGCTGTCGCACCCGGGGCTCCAGCCTCGCCGCGTCAGAGACTGCCGGGGGGGGGCCAAGCCGCGTGGGGGGCAGCTGGGGGTCCCTCCCAGGTGCCTGCAGCCGAGCCAGCAGCGCCCACCGGAGACAGCCCCGGTGCTCGAAGTTGCCCTGAGCCCAGCGTGGTCAGGGACACCCTTGGCCCAGCGTCGCCCACCACCCTGTCCAGCCCCGCCTGAGCCCCAGAGCTGCCCCCGCCCCCCCACCCAAGCCCGTGCTCCCAGCACCGCCCTCGGCCTCTCCCTGCCTGTGGCTACCTACTCCCTCGGGAACCCGCGTGGAGAGGAGCTAAGCGTGCAGGCTCTCTCTGACCCGCGGTGGGCGGGGGCGGGGAGGGGTCTGCTCTCTCTGACCCGAGGTGGGGGGTCTGCTCTCTCTGACCCTCGGTGGACAGGGGGGGGTCTGCTCTCTCTGACCCGAGGTGGGCGGGGGGGGGTCTGCTCTCTCCGACCCTCGGTGGGCGGGGGGGGGGGGTTCTGCTCTCTCTGACCCCGGGTGGGGCGGGGGGGGGTGTCTGCTCTCTCTGACCCGAGGTGGGGCGGGGGGGTCTGCTCTCTCTGACCCGCGGTGGGCTGGGGGTTCTGCTCTCCCTGACCCGCGGTGGGGGGGTTGTCTGCTCCAGCCCGAGTGGCCGGGGGCTCCGCGTGCGGCGGCCGTCAGGGCTGGACCCACGCAGAGGCGGGGTCGTGGCGGCTTCCTTCCCTCCACCCGGGTGTCCGTGGACGCCTCTCCGTGCGGTCAGCGTGCTCGTGTCGGCAGTAAGAGGCACAAAGAGCCTTTTCTTAGACCACACGGACGAGGGGCGGGCTGGGGCCTCTGCGGGGCAGGCTCGCAGCTGTGGGCGGCTTCCTGGGAGGTGCCCTCTCCCTGCCCGGGGCCCCAGCTGCCTCCACCACTGCCCAGGCGGGTCAGCGCGCCATGTCCCCCCCGGCCTGGGGCTCCTAAGCACCAGGCGTTGCTGGGGCCGGTTGTCTGAAGAGGCTGCGGGTCCCTCACCTGGACACAACGGGCCACCTTCCTCCTTCCTTCCTTCCCTCCTTCCTTCCTTCCTTCCTCCCTCCCTTCCTCCTTCCTTCCTTCCTTCCTTCCTTCCTTCCTTCCTTCCTTCCTTCCTTCCTTCCTCCCTCCCTCCCTCCCTCCCTCCTCCCTCCCTCCTCCCTCCCTTCCTTCCTTCCTTCCTTTCCTTCCTTCCTTCCTTCCTTCCTCCTTCCTTCCTTCCTTCCTTCCTCCCTCCTCCCTCCCTCCCTCCTTCCTCCTTCCCTTCTTCCCTTCTTCCTTCCTTCCTTCCTTCCTTCTTCCTTCCTTCCTTCCTTCCTTCCTTCCTTCCTTCCTTCCTTCCTTCTCCTTCCTTCTTCCCTTCCTTCCTTCTTCCCTCCTTCCTCCTTCCTTCCTTCCTTCCTTCCTTCCTCCCTCCCTCCTCCCTCCCTCCCTCCCTTCTTCCTTCCTTCCTCCTTCCTTCCTTCCTTCCTTCCTTCCTTCCTTCCTTCCTTCCTTCCTTCCTTCCTTCCTTCCTTCCTTCCTCCCTCCCTCCTTCCTCCTTCCTTCCTTCCTTCTTCCTTCCCTCCTTCCTTCCTTCCTTCCTTCCTTCCTTCCTTCCTTCCTTCCTTCCTTCCTTCCTTCCTTCCTTCCTTCCTTCCTTC